>NC_058386.1:28535000-28836666 GCF_018350175.1 Felis catus | reverse complement strand
AATTAACTAGGTATAAATCTAACAGTATACGTATAGGATCTGTCCCTTGAAAATCACAAAATGTTGATGAAAGAGGTGAAGATCTAAATAATTTCAGAGTCCTACCACTTTTGTGACTTAGGAAACTCAGCATAGTAAAGATGTGTCAGTTATCCCAAAATTGATCTAGAGATTTAATACTTGACACAGAAAAACAAAGTGGGAGGAGTCCCTCTACTCACTATTAAGACATACTACGTAGGCACAGTAATCAAGGTAGTGTTGGTGTGATAAATACAGATTGATGGAACAGAATAGAGAATCTAGAAATGGACCTAAATATACCCAACTGATCTTTAACATAGATGTAAAAGCCATTCAATGGAGAAAAGTTGTTATTTTCATCTCCGTTAAGAGGACGAGAAAGAAGGCTACAGAATGTAAAAACACATACACAAACCACATATCTGCAAAAAATATTTTTAGCTACAATATAAGAACTCTCAAAATTCAGATTAAAAAATAACACAAAAAATCCAATGAGAAAACGGGCAAAACACATGAATAGACATTGCAGTGGAGAAGATACACAGATGGCAGATAAGCACATAGCAAATGTTTCAACATCATTGCCATTAAGGACATACAGTTTTTAAAATAAAAATGGTGAGGTATTACCTCACATCTATTATAAAGTCTAAAAAATAGTGATCATAGCAATGGTGGCAAGAATGCAGAAAAACTAGATAACTCATGCATCGCTGGTAGGAATACTGAATAGTTACAGCCACTCTGGAAAAGAATGTAATAGTTTTCTACAGAAAACCTGAGCTTAACATATGACCCCGAAATGAAACTCTAGAGCATTTATCCCCGAGAAATGAAAATGTGTGCTCGCATGAAAACCTGTACATGAATGTGCATAGCAACTTCACGCACAGTAGCCCCGAACTGGAAACAAAATTTTGTTCAATGAGTGAGTCATTCAACAAGCTGGTACATCCATCCCATGGAATCCTGCTGAGTAGAGAAAAAAGTCTATATGTAATAACTTGGGTGGATCTCAAGAGAATTAAAATGAACACAAAAAGTTAATCTCCAAAGGTCACATAGCATATTACTCCATTTATATGGCATTCTTAAAGTGACACAGTTGTGGCTAAAGAGTACACACTTGTTGCTGCCAGAGGCTATGGAGGGCAGGTGAGAAGGAGGTGACTGTGGCTGTAAAAGGATCGCAGACGGTTCCTTGTGCTGGATACATTCTGTATCTTCATTGTGGTGGTAGTCATACTGGTCTATAAATGCTATAAAATCACATAGAAATAAATACACGAACACAAAAACACACAGAAGAGTTCAGATTAAAACTGGTGAAATCTGAATAAGGTTGATGGATTTCATCCCTGTTGTTTATTGTGATAGTGTACTACAGATGTTACTGTTGGGGGAAACTGGGTGGAGGGTATACTGTTATCTAGTATTTCTTAGAATTTCATGTCGGTCTACAGTTAGCTCACAAAGTTTGAAAGTGATGAAACTAGTGAGGGAGGGAAGTATGTGGAAAGGGAGAGAGAATGAGAGAGAAAGTAAATATACAGTGTTGAGTTGGAGTACTAGTTGCAATAATATGACTATTATTATGCCTCTGCAGGTAACTTTATCCTTAAATTGATCCCCCCACGGAATATATCAGGCTTAGACGTAGAAATGAAAGACATTAGTTATCCAGACATGGGAAAGCAATGCTATTTTTTGAAATTACTATTAGAGTCATTGGACAACGGAGATGGGAGGTCAAAAGCAGGTCTTGTTCACTGGGATGAAAAAGCAACATGACTTGTATTCATTGGAATAAAAGGATAGGTGACTTTGCCATAGATACAATTTTAAGATGCTGCTATTTTTCTTTCCTCATCACTAATATTTGTGTAAAAGTGAATTGCCGGAAGCTCGGGCACCTGTAAGAAATCTTGTGAAAAAGCATCACTACAGCACCATGACTGGGTTTCTAAATGTGAGAGATGTACTTTTTTGAGAATGTGCAAGATGGCAGAGGACCTATAAATGAGAAAAACCATGAATGGAAACTGGATTGCAAGTCAAGATAGAATTTGGTTGAATTTTTTAAATTATGTAGGTTGAGGTTTCCATGGAGTCTCACTAGCCTTTCATAGATTTACTTCTGTGAAAGTAGCCCAGTGTTTCAGGAGTGCAATGTTTGGTTTTATTTTAGTTTCCTTCCCCACAAGGTTTTGTAGGGGTGTGTTTGTGTGTGTGCACACACGTCCATGTGCATAAATGTGTGCATGAATGTGTTTAAGTGTGTGCGTGTGGCCACGTTTGTATAGTTTTGATTTTGATAGTGACTGAAATATCTGGTTAGATGACTTTCTTTCTTGGAGCCTCTCCACCAAATTAAAAGGTAATGTTACTGTTGAAGCTCAGAGAAAAAAAGATACACGTATCTTGGGATGCCTGGGTGGCTCAGTCCGTTGGGCGTCTGACTTTGGCTCAGGTCATGATCTCGTGTGGTTCGTGGGTTCGAACCCTACATCACGCTCTTTGCTGACAGCTTGGAGCCTGAAGCTTGCTTTGGCTTCTGAGTCTCCCTCTCTCTGCCCCTTGCCTGTTCTCTCTGTCCCTCTCTCTCAAAAGTAAATAAACATTAAAAAATGTCTTAAATATCTTGTTAAATCTTCCTGCTTTGTACACTTCTGATTTCTTGTTTGAAATTGACACGATTAGATACAGTCAGGTGAAGGCAGCCTTAGGAAACCGTGTTATTGTGTCCCTTGATACCATGTTGGTTTCTTGGTCCCAAGTAATTATTACAGAGAGAAAAACATGTGTGTTTTCTTAGCATCCTGAAGTGATGTACACCATTTGGGATTGGTTTTCTATGGTCTATGTAGTTCACACAGGATATATTTTCCTGTACCCTTTTCACTTGTCAGTGATACCAGTGGTGGTTATTGGTTAATGCTGTCTTATCCTCCCTTCTTTCCTTGCCATCTATTTGCAGTTATTATGGCCTAGTGATTACTGTTTGTCCTGGAAATACTGGAAACTTTCAAACAGGGGTAACTTCAAGCGTGAAATCACAACTGTAGGACAGATTTGATAAATCATTTCATCCTTAAGAATTAATCCTTGCTTCTGAAATCAAGTACAGTTTAATAAACCTTATGTAATATTTTCTCTTTTTAGATAGTTAAAAAATAATGTTCAAGTTTGATCTGATTTATACAAATGCAAAAGGTTCCTTTTGGAGACACATACATCTCATATCTTGGCATTTCATCTTTTTTCATTACAATTTACATCAATACTTTTCATGCCTCTAAAGATACTGATATTGGGGATACTTCGTTTTCCAAATAGCTGTTTTGATGTCTCTGGTGGTTAATAGGGCTTTTCATTCTCGCTTATCTCTTGTCCTCAGAGATGAAAGCTGAGTATATTTTTTCATTGGCTATTGGTAGGCAAAAGTTGATTGCATAGTCTTTCATTGATAACTAGCATTAAAATAATTTGAAATTGGTTTTTATTTTGTTTTGTTTTTATGTATTTATTTTGAGAGACAGAGAAAGAGAGCATGAGTGCGAGTTGGGGAGGGGAAGAGAGAGAGGAAGAAAGAGAGAATCTTAAGCAGGCTCCGTGTTCAATGCAGAGCCCTATGCAGGGCTCTATATCAGGACCCTGAGATCATGATATGAGCCAGAATCCAGAGTTGGACGCATAACTGACTGAGCCACCCAGGGACCCCGATGTTGTTTATTCTTTTGACTTTTCTTTTGCTTTTTATTTTCATTCTATATAGAAGAAAGACTAGTTTGTAAAAGTTAGCGTAGGATAAAGCAATTGGTAAATATTTCTAGAGAAAACCTAATCATGACTCAATAAAGGAATATATTCTTTCACACTCTTTTGATAACATTTCTAAACACTCCTACTCCAGGAAAATGAGGAAGTCATGTGTTATGTAGTGTGGTAGGCCTAATAATGGCCACTTAGGTCTGTGTCCTTACCCTGGGAACCTGTGAATATGTTATCTCATGCGGCTGTCATTGAGTATCCTCAAGACCACTGTCAGGTTCAGTGATTTACTAGGAGGACTCACAGAGTTCATAAAAGCAGTTATACTCATGGTTACGGGGTTTTTAAGGAAAAAGGGTAAAGATTAAAATCAAAGGTAAAAGGTGCATGAAACAGTGTCCAGGGGAGACCAGGCCAGCTCCCAGTTGTCCTCTCCCATTGGAATTATAGGGACAATGCTTAGTTCTCCCAGCAGTGATGTGTGACAGCACTTCGAAAGTATTGCTGACAAGAATTTACCCATGTCTTGGCTTTCCCGGATTTTGTTGGGGAGGGTAATGTGGGCATGGAATACTCATGGGGATAACTTTAGTTCCTAAGTGTCTAACCTTTCCAGAAGTCACAGTACTAGAGTGTGGCCTAAGGGCCACACTTTAAATCATATTGTTTGCATAAATTGTATTGTGGCCCAAGGCCTGAGCTAAGCAAAGGCACTTTGAGTCAGACAGGATACTACCAAGGCTTGGAGGTTATCTCTCAGAAACCAGTTAAGAGCTAGACCTTTTCCTTGGAATGCATAGAGTTTGAATAACCTAGACATGCTGAGTTAATGTTGGACTACAGAGTTGCAAAGGGGACTTTGCAGATGTGATTGAATTAAGGATCTTGAAATGGAGAGATTATCCGGGACTTTTTGGATGGGCCCAGTAAAATCACCTAGATTCCTAAAAGACTCAGAGGAGGAAATGGGAAAATGAAGAGCAGAGCATCAGGGTGATGTGAAATGTAGATTAGAAGATGCTATGCTGGTTGCTTTGAGGATTGAGGAAGCGAGTCATCAAGCAAAGGAATGCAGGCAGCTTCTAGAAGATAAAAAAGCCAAGGAAATGAATTCCCTTCTATAGCCTCCAGATGGAACACAGCCTTAGTGACACTTGGATTTTAGCCCAGTGTCCAATTTCTGACCTCTAGAACTATATAGGAAAGCCACTAATTTCAAAATAATTTGTTACATGAGTCACTAGAAAATAATACAATAGAATATAAACATTATATATGTGAAAATATCTACATTGCATGTCTTTTTTGAATTTATTTTTGAGAGAGCAAACGCATGGGATGGGGTGTGCAGAGAGAATATCTGAAGCAGGCTCTGCACTGTTAGTGGAGGGCCCCATGTGGGGCTTGAACCCACAAACTGTGGACGCTTAACCAGTTTAGCCACCCAGGAGCCCCACTACTTGCACATCTTCCCCCCCAAGCCAAGGAACACACGCAGAAACACACCAGTGCACCCAGTTACATACACACACACATAAAAAGCACCACATTCAGATCTATTTTCCTCCAGTGACAGCTTACAAATTTGTGAAAAGAATACATTGGATTTGACTTGGGATTATGAAATTTGTGGTAAACATCATCAAGGCAGATGGATATCTAGGTTTTTCATTTCATTGATGAACAGGTTTTAGTATACAGGGTGACAGTTGCTATTAAAATTTGGATTTTATACCTACTTCAGAGTAAATTGCACCTACAGTCCATTTGCAATCTCCACGTTCTAGAAATTCAGCTTTCTATTTGCTGCATTTATTATATTATTTTGCATTTTTCTTATATCTACTTTGCTTAACAAGGAGACGCTGAAGTTTTAAGTAGTTGTGTGTGTGACTAAATTAATAATCTAGTTCTTCATTCAGTAACAAAGCTCTTGAAATTATCTTGTATGTTTTTCCTATTCTAGTTACTTGGTAGATTGACCAGTTTTTAAATCCTTGTCTTAAAGTTTCAGTAAAACTTAACAGTATTTCTTAAACATGGTGCTTGATAAAGCCTAAATATTAAAGGCTTGGTGTACACTTTGGCCCAGCAGTTAATCTCTGCTCAGATCATGCAACAGAGTAATTAGAGAAAGCCAACAACATACTTAAGTCTATAGTTTAGTCTTCTGCACAAATAACATAACAAAAAAGAATGAAAAGCAGTAACCATTTGCAACTGAAGACAGTACAGTGTTTTACAAGAAGGGTCTCGTCAAGCAGTACACTGAATGCTTATGCAGGTAATTTCATCATTCACGGACTCTACATTTGTGAGTTTTGTGACTTGGTAAACTTTCTTTGTAAACTCTGTATCAGTACTCTTGGCATGTAGACCATCTTTCACAGATAGGAACATGGTATCAAAACATTTGAGTCGCCTGACATGTACACTGCCTTCTGCGGTCAAAGTGACACTCTCCCTTCTTGTTTTAGCTCTCGTATGTGTCCTTTCCACAGTCTGTTCAGTGCCGTCTTTGTCATATTTTTGTGCTTTTTGTCGTTGACTTTGCTGTTAAAATGGCCTCCACACGTGATGGTGAACTGCTATCTTTTGTCCCTAAGTGCGGCAAGGCTATGATGTGGCTTATAGAGGAAATACATGTGTTAGACAAGCTTTGTTCAGACATGAGGTTATGCTTTTGGCTGTGCGTTCGTTCGGTGTTAATGAATCAACTATTTATTAAATAAGGTGTCTGTAAATAGAAGTACACATAAAACAAGATTATGTATTGATCGAGTTACAAAAATGTCGTGACCACAGGCTTGTGGGAACCTGCTGCTCTATTTCCCTTAGGATAGGTACTCAGTCCAGTTTCAGCTAATTAGAGGTCTGCACTTCCTTTATAGAACAACTGCGAAAAACAAGAATGACTGTATTTGGTTGTCATTCTTCCTCCCAAGCCACTTGCACCATGTAGCGTCTACACTTGGAACAGTGATGAAAATCCACAGTGACATTCAAATTTCTCAGGTGCGTTAGTTAGCTATTTTGGGGTTTACAAGAAATCAGTGAAGTTACATTCTAGTTAACTCCCCAGCTGTAGATTATTTATTCTTTTATTTTTTTATTCCATTATTTAAGTATTGTACCACTTGAGTCGGGAATGTCATGAAGCTGAAATGACAATTCTCTTGCTTAAATGAATGTCATACAGGTTCTATGAAGAATAAATCCTTTGTTTTGATGGAAAAACATGTTCTTTGTCATCTCAATTTCTCATCATCTTATTTCTCCTCTTAAGTGGTTTTTCTCCTTAATGTTTTTCTTCACTTTGCCTGTTGAAGGTTTTTCTTAGCCATCTGTTTTGCATCTGATTCTTACTACCTTCCTTCTCTTTATATTAATGCTAGCCACCAAATATGATAAAATCCCTAACCCCTGACTCCCTGCAGCATTTGGCTTGGTACATGGAAAATGTCCTTTGTTCTGTGTTTATCTTTGTACATCTATGTCTTTTCAATGCCCGTGTCTAAAACAGAGCCCTCTGTATAAGAGTGGGTGCCCAGTAACTAGTGACATTGATAAATTGCAGAACCTTCTATCTCTTTCCAAAAACTGCTTTGAAGACATTCCCTGTGCCATTCAGAAAATTGTGAATACACGCACACACACACAAACACAAATACTTCTTTCTCCCTCTGTGTGTGTGTGTGTGTCTAGTATGTATATGTATGAAGGTATGTGTTTATATGTGTATATAGGCACATAAAAATACTAAGTGTATGTATATCTATGTGGTAGATAGGTGTGTATGTAAAAAATTTCTATTTGTATATTTGTAAAATTAGAAAGGTTTGTATTGGTGGAATACAAAGCTTTTGTGACCTTTGAATCATTTTGAGCATCAAAGTTCCTTTCATTCCCTGTGTGTCATTCTTCAAAATCACTTCTGCTTTATTTTTTCCACACATGAAGCTGACTGGAAGTCCCACTCCTTGCCATCAGTCTCTGCAAACCCCATGCCAGTTATTGTCAATATTACAGCAGTAAATACATTAGACTGTTTTTAGAACATCTTGAAGCCTTTGAATGAAAATATCAACTAAATTAAAACAACCTAGATTTATGATCTTCATTTTAGACTTTATGTGGTTTACCAGCTTGGATGCAGAGAATGGAATAATCTATTATTACAGAATTAGAGCATACTTAGGATGCAAAACTTATATGGATAATTTCTTAATTCACTGTGTCTGCTAAGAGAAAAGTCAGGAAATGACTTAATTAAAATGAATAATTTAGATGATACTCTCTGTATTGTAATCCATTTTTAAAGTAGTGAACTTCTCTGGGAAGGAGGAAAATATTTATTTAATCACTGATTCGGTGTTCAGAACATAATAATGGCTGGTAATTTGGCTTAGATTATCTACAATCTCCTGGACTGTTGTGGTTACGGCAGGTCACATTTTTTTTTATTTAATACATTGATATAAAATGTTTAGTATTTTGTAATAAGCAATTAAGACTTGTGTATTTATAAAGTCACTTCAACAAAAGTATTATAAAAGCATTAGGTAGCCAGAATAGGCTCCATGCATTTTTAAATACAGTTTACACAGAGTAAATTATTATTCTTGTGAAAATACCTTTGTAATAATACTGTTTTCAAGAAAATGCCAAGATACATCATAAGCTATTTGAAAGGAGACTGAATTATGTGGAAGGTTTTTGTTGTTACTGTAATTGCTACATTTTTGGCTACAAAAAGATACCTTAGTTTCAGTTGTGTTTCCTCAGGGAGAACACACTAATTTTCATTACCTATTCTAAATTTGTTTTAAGATTTTATTGTTAGGTAATCTCTACACCCAATTTGGGACTCGAACTCACAGTCCCGAGACCCAAGAGTTGCACTATTTCCTGACTGAGCCAGCAGGGCATCTCTACATATTTTAAACTTAAAACATTTTTTTGCTTTTGAGTTCCAGTCATGGATAAGGTCATTAGAGCTGGAATGAATAAAACAAAATATCACACTAAATACTTGTAGACTTTATTGTTGGTTGAAGGAGAAATGGGTGATAGAAATTGAAGGTTTTGTATTTCTTTTCTTTAATTAAAAAAATTAATGTTTTATTTACTTTTGAGAGAGAGACAGAGACAGAGTGCAAGCTGGGGAGGGGTACAGAGAGAGGGAGACGCAGAAACTAAAGCAGGCTCCAGGCTCTGAGGCGTCAGCACAGAGCCCAATGCGGGGCTCAAACTCAGGAACTGTGAGATCATGACCTGAGCCAAAGTTGGATGCCTAACTGACTGAGCCACCCAGTTGCCCTGGCTTTCTATCTATTTCTATATTATTTGGATTTTTAGTATAATAATTTAAATATCCCATTAATACAAGGTCAATGAGTGACCCATCTACTGGTAGATTTTATACAAACTGTTGCATTTTGTACATCCTTATCATTTTTAAATAAAAAAAATAGGCTGTTTCTTACCTATCACTTACCCTGAAATAAGAATTATATCATCGGGATGCCTGGGTGGCTCAGTCAGTTAAGTACCTGACTTCAGCTCAGGTCATGATCTCACAGTATGTGAGTTCCAGCCCCATGTCGGGCTCTGTGCTGACAGCTCAGACAGAGCCTAGAGCCTGCTTCAGACATGTGTCTCCCTCTCTTTCTGCCTCTCCCCTGCTCATGCTCTCTCTCTCTCACTCTCAAAAATAAATAAACATTTAAAAAATTTACAAAAAAGAATTATATCATCTCTTTGCCAGAAAATGAGTACATATTTTGTATATATATTTTCATGTCTATTATAGACAGATCTATATAGATACTGATGTTTATATTTTACTTTAATATAGACAAATTTCCAGATGTTAAAATGCCTGTATTCTTCTCATTGAATACTGAGAGATTTAAACTGTATACTCATTTGTCTTTAGCTGAAGTATATAAAGAAAGGTTTAGATATGTAATGTCTGTTGCTAATATTAACTAGAATCATTGTTTTGAAGTACAGATTTTAGTTCAATAACATAGCACATTACAGCAGACCAAAGTTATTAACTTCAATTGATAAAGAATTATGAATATAATTATAATCCCGTTAATTATTTAAAGACATGAATTATGCAAATGCAGCAGGTATTATTAATCATCTGCAAGAACCAGAACAATTTCCCTAAAAGAACATATAAATATTAAAAAGTCTGACTTGGCTCTCTTATGTACTTATAGAGCTTTAGTGTTCCCTTATGAACAATGTTTGGATTCAGTTCTCCTTTATAAAATGAAAAATGCCCCAAATGCATCACTTCCGAAGTCCAAATCAATGTCATTAGATTTGTCTTCTTGTCTATAAAATGTTGACTGACTGGGTGATTTCACATGTTTGTTTATATCAAAGATACTTCACGTCTTTTAAGCTAATACTAGTCTGCAGTGGCTGATGGCCTCCTCACAAATCGCACACTGTATCGATACCCCTGCTGTGAGACTAAACTACATGTAATAGTTTTGTAGCATCTAATCAAGTATTAGAATTTCCAAAATGAACATAACATGAACCTTCCCCCAGTTCTGAGGAACAACAGAGCCTTTCATGGAGTAGTTATGACTAATTTCTGTAAGTATGCTTGCTCACCATTTATAGAAAGGCAATAATGAAAAAAATAGCAAGTAAAGGATTTCCAAATTGGAACTGTTGAAGAGGCACAGTTAGTAAGAGCCTTGAATATCTAGTTCTGTAAACAGATCGTTGTAAATTCTCCTGAAATAAATACTACACCGTACCTTTAAGGAGCACCTTGTCGAAATATTTTTAAAGGATTTTAGAAGCAGGGACTCTTGTTGCCTCAGAATACTAGAGTTTAATTGGTGTTTTTTCTTTAAAGCTGGTATTTTCTTTAAAATAGAACTCTTCATAACTGACTCCTAGAAGAATTTTGTCTTTTAAAATCTCAAAACATTTTCAAATACTAAAAGATGTACATGCTTGTGATGCGTGGAAAATGCCAAGGTGGCACCAGAACTAGGGTAGGAGTTGGGCGAAGGGCAAAGGGCCAGGTGGGAAGGCAGTGTAGGGGAGCATTGTGCTACTGGGACTGTTGAAATGTTAGCCTTTAGAATACTGTCTGGCATAATGTTCCAGAAATAATGGTTCAGTAAATGTCATAAGTAGCTGACAGTTTATGGAACATTCACAGTAAATTACAGGATGCATCTAATGTTGTTTGGTGGAGGAATCGGAGACATGACTATTTAAACCTGCAGTTTATCCATTTGTTTGCCTAGTAGGACGGTAGGCAAATGTTATTTTGTACTGGCTAATATTTGGACCTGTGTTTCAATTGTGTCCTGCATTTTTACAATTATACTTAAAAATCGGTTGTCCAGATTACTAGAGTTTGGAAAGGATGTTGGGGAAAGAACTTTGAAGTAAATGAGATTCTTAAACTGTAAAAGATTTTTGTTCTTGTCTTTCTTGAATTTCTACCTCTGACTCTTTCTGCCCTGCTGCTAGAGGCTTTGTTCTCTGTGCTGCCTGCTGTCTGTTTGAACCATAAGTATTCAATAGCATTTCTCATCTTGTTCTCTTGCTGAAGACTACCCGTGAGTTACATGTCACACTCTTTCATCTTAGAACATTTTTCTCAAAATTAAAAAAATATATAATCTACAAGACATTATAACATCTGAATTTTTATTACATGCAAGTGTCTATTAGGTGAAAGGCAGAACGAGGATCCACAAATGGAACTTGAATTCTTTGCGTGAATGGGAAGAGATTTAGTTTGGCCACAAGAAAGAACTGTCTAATATATAACACTTCTACAGTTGGAACGAGCATGCGTTCTGTCCTCCTGTATCATATTTGGCACTGCTGCATTTAAGGATTCATCACCTGGGATCTCTGTGCTCCAGTCTGCGCTTGACATTTATTTAATAGATACTGTTATTTTAAAGATACTGTCTTAGGCACTTCACAAAAATTATATCAGATGATTTCCATAATAATCCGGTGAACTGAGTAGTAGTATTATCCCATTTTTTCAGTTAACCCAGGCATGGAAAGGATAAGCAACTTGTCCAAAGTAACTAGCTACTCAATGGCACATTCAGACTTAGGCAGTCTGGGACTGTCGTCTGTGCTTTCAATGCCTACTCTTTACTGCTTCTACCCTCAGTATCATAGAGACGGACTCTGCATCCCCATGCTTCAGAGCTACTCAAGACTTGTCATTATTTGCCCCTACTTGCTTCTCTGGCCTCATTTTCCAACATTACACTCATA
The DNA here is from genome assembly GCF_018350175.1 of Felis catus. Lineage (NCBI taxonomy): Eukaryota > Metazoa > Chordata > Mammalia > Carnivora > Felidae > Felis > Felis catus. The sequence goes on along the minus strand of NC_058386.1, from coordinate 28,824,579 downwards.
TTCCTTTGATCCAGGTACACGGAGTCTCTCACTTTCCACTTGAACATTGCTGGACATTTCAAATGTCTGTGCTATTTTCCATCCCACCTGTATGTCCCCTGAACATGGCACAGCCCTGCTTCCAGAATTCTCCCTTTGGGTATCCCCAACATAGTTCTCAGTCAAGTATGGCTGCTTCTGTAAAACTTTCTGCAAATAGCCGGCCTATTTAGCTACTCCCCATTTTAGGGGAAACTTCAAATGGACAGATCTATTGTGACCATACAGCATATTAAATAATTTCTGTATTTGTCTCCCGTTAGAAACTAGAAGCCCTGTGAGGTCAAAAAGCATATCTTTTTCATTTGTGTACCTTCAGACCTCAGTAAGTAAATGCACTGAAAAAAATTGTGTAAATGAATGGAGCACGTGGAGTATAAAGCAAGTTTCTTAGCATGTTAAGGATTCAAGCAGGAGTTGAATGACCACTCATCACAACTATGGTAAAACAGATTTCTGCATGGGGAGAAAGGTTAAGCTGGATATTTGTGTCTATGGCCTTATTTAGCTTTCTCATCCCAATTCTGTGACACGCTTCATAGCGAAAGAGTGCCAGTCAGAAGTACCTATCCATTGTATGTAGCACAGGCTAGTTGATTATGATCCGCAGGGCCTTGTTCTTAGAAAATGTGTTTGTATTGTAGTCCAAAAAGAGCTACTCTCTCTCTCTTTTCCTCACTAACCTGCCCTTTATATTTTTCAAGTCCACAGAAGCTATGTTTCAGTGCAGACTTCTGCAATTTGCCTCTGTGCACAAACATTCAAGCAGGAGATATTTATCCCCCAGAGATTGCGAATACAGTATTTTTTAAAATTATTGCTAAGATTTCATCATTTTCACCCTAGGAGACAAACTGATGCTCCAAAATGTCACTTAGGAGGCCGATAGCATAGGATTCAACGAAAAGAGAAAATTTTGGATCACATACTTGTAGGAACTTAGAAAAGTATGCAAATGAAGTTCTGATCTTACATTGTTTTGTTTTTGTTTATGTTTTTTGCTACGTGATGTATAGATTTTTCTTTTAAGTTTATTTATTTATTTTGAGAGAGAGAGGGTGCACACGAGCACAGGAGGGGCAGATAGGGACAGAGAAAGAATCCCGAGCAGAATCTGTGCTCTCAGTGCAGAGCCTGACAGCAGGGCTCGATCTTAAAAACAGGAGATCACAAACTGATCTGAAAGCAAGAGTCAGACGCTTAGGCTTAACTGACTGAGCCACCCAGCTGTCCCCCCCTTTTGTTTTTTAAAGTTTATATGATGTATAGATTTTTAATCCATGGAGGGATGATTGTTCCATCTTTAGTGCCCTTTATAAATCTGATATAAAATATTTTATATCAGGGTGCCGGGGTGGCTCAGTTGGTTGAGCGTCTGACTTCTGCTCAGGTCACGATCTCGCGGTCCGCTAGTTTGAGCCCCGCGTCGGGCTCTGTGCTGACAGCTCAGAGCCTGGGACCTGTTTCAGATTCTGTGTCTCCCTTTCTCTCTGCCCCTCCCCCACTCATGCTCTGTCTCTGTCTCTGTCTCTCTGTCTCTCTGTCTCTGTCAAAAATAAATAAAACATTACATTTTTTTGGTAACATTTTGTATCAGTTTTGGATTATGTTACACTAAAATTTATGTATAAGTTAAAAATGCATTTTTATAATAAATAATATTTATAATAAATAATAACAGAAGAATTCACTGATTTAACAGAAACGTGGTTAACGCAATTTGAAAAACGCACTGAAAAGAGAGGGGACAAAGGACATCAAATCAATTTAAAAAGATAAATATTCACATACTACAAAAGCGTATTAGTTATCTACATAATCCATTTGTAACTCTTCTTATCCCATATTTGGATTACCCAGAAGACAGTGCTAATCCAGATGTCTGTTTGACAGTTGGCATTATTTTATCATTTTAATCTTGCAAGTTGTTAAAGCCATGATTCTGACTTGCAATTTTGGCTTATTTACCACACAATGTAAATGCAAAAATGTAAAAAAAAAAAATTGCAATTTTGGCTTATTTACCACACAATGTAAATGTAAAAATGTAAAAAAAAAAAAAAAATCATTGTAGAACAATTGGAGAAAACAAATAGCTCACCAAAAAAAAGAAACATAAGTGCCTAATAAATATGAACGTATGTTCACACAATTAGTAGAACTGCAGCAAGTAGGTGTTTTCTTTTCTTTTCTTTTCTTTTTTTTTTTTTTTTTGCCCCTGAAATTGGAAATGGTCAATAAAGCAGGGGAGTCCATGAGGTGGACATGACCTTTCTTGTTGGTGGGATTATAAATCAGTCTAATGGTTTTTGAAAGCAGTTTGCCAATATGCATAAAGAGCATATTTGATCCTTTGACCCAGCAATTTGTCTTCTGAGGCTCTTCCCTAAGAACATGATTAAATAATACAGACAAGGTTGTTCTTTGCCTGTTATTTTTAATAGGAAAAAAAAGGAAACAACCAGTGACTGAATTACTCGCAAATAAGGCATCATTTAAATAACTCTTATACATCAAATATTAGGCAATTAAAGTGTTTTCAAGAATATTTAGTAAGATGAATAAATGTTGATCATATAATACCAGTCTGAAAATATTTCCAGTATAGCCAGTATATTTACTCTTCAAAAATATCTGTAGAGAAATTAACATGAAAACCAACAGCATGGATGGAACTAGAAGGTATTATGCTAAGAAAAATTAGAGAAAGACAAATATGATATGACTTCACTCATATGTGGAATTTAGGATACAAAACAGATGAACATAAGGGAAGGGAAGCAAAAATAATATAAAAACAGGGAGGGCGACAAAACATAAGAGACTCTTAAATATAGAAAACAAATTGAGCCTTACTGGAGGCGTTGTGGGTGGGGGGATGGGCTAAATGTGTAAGCGGCATTAAGGAAGACACTTGTTGGGGTGAGCTTGGGGTGTTCTACATAGGGGACGAATCACTTGATTCTATTTCTGAAATCATTATTTCACCATATGCAAACTTGGATGTAAATTACAAAAGGAAAGAAAAGAAAGGGAAAAAGAGGGAAAGCTAGATTTCCAAAATAGTAACACTTAATCTCCAATGTGATAAGATTTGGTATAATATTGATAAGTTATGAAAGTTTTCATATAATAAGAAAGAAAAAACCCTTAAGTAATATTTTTTTAATATCCAAAAGGAATAAGAAAGATGCTGTATTTACAGTAAAAAAAAAAAAAAGATTTCACAAGATCATAGTAGCATTGTGCTTGGTGTATCCTCTTTAGAAAAAAAAAAAAAAAACGATACCAACAAATAGACGTGTTCAGTGCTATTTAGGGGAGTACCTACTGCTTTCTGATGAAGGTTGTCAGGGTTCCCAAATGCTACTTCAAGGAGGCTCTTGCAAACCTGAGATGGAATAATGAGTAAGTATGGTTCATAGGGCCTTAGGTAGAAAGTGAATTTTACTACCTGATTTCAATAAGTAATACTAGTTGTAGGGTAAATTCTGCCTCTCCCTAAACCAGATAGATCTACTCAAGTTGATGTTGGGGTTTTGATAATAATGCTTATTTTACCCTCATGTTTTTCTCCTGCTACCAGATTCTACTTTCGGGTTCACACAGATTCCATAAGGAGAAGGAGCACTTAGATCCTGTTCTGTTATACCCTCTTAGCTGGTCTCTTCACTGTAGGAAAGACATTGTCTCTGAAACTACGAAAATAATGTAGCCAGTCTTATATTTGGGAAATGTTTGATTTTGTACAGTTTCTGCTATGCAGCTATTATGTCCCACCTTCCTTGACTATATTATAGAGGTTTGCAGTGTTAAATAGTAAGTAAAACAGACAGTAATTGTTGCCACATCGTCCTTGAACCTAGACATTTGATAGTTTTAAGTATCCTCGGTCCACACTTAGCCTTGTTTCAAATTTCCCTTATCAGCAAACCAGGAAAACTTCAGTCACAGATGAACCAGACATTTTTACTGGGTCATCTTGGCATAGATGCTCGAGAATTTCGTGCCTTTACTTGTTACATTTTTCTCATTAAAGACAAAGAAATCCAACTTTGGCAAATGATGGCTTCAAAGTAGGAAAGGGTTCTGGGTATCACTGTTGTGTTTAATCAAATGTTGCATGTGCTAATTTACATGTACTTTACAATAGTATAAAACACAAGATGGACTAAAATTTAGTTTATTTACCCCCCCCCAAAAAAAACAGATTGTAGAAGTTTCATTCATCTAGCTGTATTGTCATTATGAAATGCCTGTTTCCATCGGGAATATAGACATAGCATGTAAAACAGGTATCTCTTTTGGCAGAGAAGGTTTTGTTAACCTGTGACCACAGCCAAGCCATTCTCGTTCTCATGATTACTGTTCTGTCTCTCTTGAACTCTTTGCAGTTGGTACAGTTTGGGGATTGAGCATAAGTAAAAGAAGTCTGTCTTCTCCTGTAGGATTTGCAACATTCTACTTAGGTGCTATTGCAAGTACGCTTCAACAATATCAAAATAAATGGGAAAATGGATAAAACCAAAGCCAAGATATGTCATTTGGTATTTTAAAAATTTATTCAAAATATTAAGTATAGAAAGGAGATGGAGGAAAAATTAAGTGGAAAATAGCAAGTCTCTGTGAAAAAAGACAATGTTAAATAATCTTCTTGTCAAAATAGCTCTGAAAACATGTTCTAGTTACCCATCTAAACTTTCTCATCTGTTACCCCTCCCTGTTCTTAACCTGTCCACCCCCAGGCTTTACCTTTCTTAGATCTTCCATTCTGCGGCTCTTGCGCATAACTTGAAGAATTAGAACAACTGCCTACCTCCTCTTATCTTACCCTTTAATCTTTCCTCAGAGTCACATTCATGCTCCCTTTGAACAGATCCAAGTTTTTTCCACTGGTTTTTCAAGAAGAAGCTAAAGGAAGAAGGAGTAGGAGATCATGTAGAGCACCTTCTTAGTTAGAGGCTGTGCATGTATGTAAATAGTAGCTCATTTAATCGCTACAACCCATTTAAGGTAGATGGTATCTGTCCCATCTTCCTCAGGAAACAGCTGATCAGACCCAAAATCTTCTGCAAATTGTACACCTGAAATTAATATAATACTGTATGTTAACTATGCTGGAATTAGTATGAAAAAGACATCTTCTGCAAAGTCCTGTGGGTACCAAGGCAAAAAGCCAAGGATTTTACCTTGAGAACTTTTGCACTGAGTCTGCCATTTTTCTTTTCTTTCATTCTGGTTTCACTTACAGAGTAACATAATGACTACTTCCTGTAGAATCAACACTTATAGATTTGGCTTATAAATATTTAATTTATGATTTAAACAAAAAATATCTTGGAATTTTACTTTAAAAAAATTTTTTTTTAATTTTTTTTAATGTTTATTTATTTTTGAGACAGAGAGAGACAGAACATGAACGGGGGAGGGGCAGAGAGAGAGGGAGACACAGAATCGGAAACAGGTTCCAGGCTCTGAGCCATCAGCCCAGAGCCCGACGCGGGGCTCGAACTCACGGACTGCGAGATGGTGACCTGAGCTGAAGTCGGACGCTTAACCGACTGAGCCACCCAGGCGCCCCTAAAAATTTTTTTTAATGTTTTATTTATTTTTGAGAGAGTGTGCAAGCACGCGTGGAGGAGGGACAGACAGAAAGGAAGATAGAGAATCCAAAGCAGGCTCCAGGCAGGCTCTGAGCCCCGACTTGGGGTTCAAACTCATGAAGTGGGATATCATGACCTGAGCTGAAGTCAGACCTTTAACGTATTGAGCCACCTAGGCATCCTGGAAGTTTACATTTATATTAAAAGTTTGATAGAAGTGGCATATTCTCGGTACCTAGTAAGAAATGTATTGTGTTGAGTTGTAGCTATCTAATAAGTAAGATATGCTAAGCACTAGATGGTGAGTTCATTAGCGCTTTTGGCAGGTATTCTACCTCTCTTTGCTTCCTGATAGATGGAAACATGACCCCACCCACTCAACAGTAGGTCATGTTCTATGACATTCTTGATCAATGGAATGTGAGTGGAAGCAACTGATGTCATTCCTGGACAGATGACCTATGAAGCATTGAATGCTTTCTTGTATTCTCTTTTCTCTGAGGCCTAATTTCCAACAGTGGTCAAGATGGTGGCTCCTCTCTTCTCCTGAATGTCATAATATGTGGCCATCCCCTGTATAGTGTGTTGGCACATAGCATAACCAAAAACTAAGATACTGAGATTTAGGAAATTGTTGTTTCAACATAGTAGCATAAAGTGACTGATAAACTTGACATCAATGATAATTTCACAACTGAAACTAAACATGTTTAGGAAATGTTCTCCTGGATTACAGATTGTACCTGTGGCCCACTTTGGGTGTGAGTGAAACTTAATTTCCAGAAAAGTGGAGAAAACAAAAATTAATTTGAATTTTCTTACTGGTTGTTGAAACTGAAAATGTCTAGCAATAAGGTTGTCTTCCTGAGACACATTTGTTTTCCACGAGTAAAGATATTCAAGTAAATTTTCAGTGACAATTGAGGTATGTGAGACAAAGATAATTTCTGTGGTTCATTCTATCTCCAGCTTTTAGGATAAAATGGAATATAAAATCACAGGGGAAGTATTTACCGGTTTCAGTAATAGAAAGGTAACTTGACAGTAGTGAAGAAGCATGAAAACAATTTTATCTTCAGATGTTTGTTGTTGATTATTAGTTCGCCCTTTTGTAGCTGCTGTGATGACATGTTATAATATTATTTGAAGTAATATTTTCAAAACTATAATGAGACTTAATCTTTTCATTTCAAAGCATGAACAGGGATTAATAGGACTAATTAACCCAAAAGAAGAATGGCTATTCCTTTTAAGTTAATGTTCTCCTATTTATGGCATTTTTTGAAAAAAGATAACAAAATTAATGGTGTAAACTAATATGTCCCTGTATATTTCACAATTAGTTATATATTGTGAATTTGGTTTATTTATATAGTGCACATAATAATTCTTTTTAAATTTTTTTTTCAACGTTTATTTATTTTTGGGACAGAGAGAGACAGAGCATGAACGGGGGAGGGGCAGAGAGAGAGGGAGACACAGAATCGGAAACAGGCTCCAGGCTCTGAGCCATCAGTCCAGAGCCTGACACGGGGCTCGAACTCACGGACCGCAAGATCGTGACCTGACTGAAGTCGGACACCCAACCGAATGCGCCACCCAGGCGCCCCATAATAATTCTTAAAACACATCAAACTGCTCATAAAGTAGACATTATTACTTTATCCCACCCATATGCAGAGTTGAAAACTGAAGCATAGAGATATCTCCCAAAATATACAATGTTCTGATCCCGGGTAGTGTCACTTCAGAGCTATTATTCCTAACCATTAAACTATTCAGTCACCCTTTCCAGCATGAAATTGGTAAAACGGTATTTTAAATGTTAAGAAAGCTTAAGTGAATATAAGCTTATGTAAGTTTAGGTTCAATATTTCTCAATGATTAAACTAATGTTTATACCAAATTTTTTTAAAATTCATTTTAAGTTTCATTTATTTTGAGAGAGACGGAGACAGCATGAGTGGGGAAGGGGCAGAGAGAGAGAGGAGAGAGAGAGAGAGAGAATGAAAATGAAAATGAAAATGAAAATCCCAAGCAGGCTCTCTGCAGTCAGCACAGAGCCCGATGCGGGGCCCGAACTCAGGGGTTGCAAGATCATGACCTGAACCGAAACGAAGTATTGAATGCTTAACCAACTGACCCATCCAGTCGCCCCTTTACCAGAATTTTTAAATAGGATCTTAAAAGTATTTCTTTACCTTCTTTTGATGGATAGAGTATGTTCATATATGTTATATTATACCAGCTAATGGGGAATCTTCAATTATTATGTATTGGAAAAACATCATTGGGTCTAACTTTATAATATAGCTATTATAACTTTATAATGTAAATTATATGCCAGAGTATTCAATCTCGAAGACACGCAAAAAAATATAAATTTCCTGTTATCTAAACTGGGTGGTATTAGGAAGTGATGAATCACTGGGATCTATTCCTGAAACCAGTACTGCAGTGAATGTTAACTAACTCGAATTTAAATTAAAAAAAAAAAAGGAAAAAAATGTAGTGACAACTGACAGAACAGAACATCTAATACCTTTTAAACTTCCCATGTTCTATATTCTCCTATGATAATAAAACTGGAATTCATGGTATCTTTTAAAGGCTTTTTTTAATGTTTTTGTTTTAATTAACTATATTCTGCAGTGTAACCTAGAAAGACATAAATTCAAGGGTGTAAATAGTCCTGAAGAGGTTTTATGACATTTAACTGATACTTGACAAAAAAGGTTATACTTTCTGTTCTGTCTTCTGAATGTAAGAAGCTCCCCCCCCCCTTTTTTTTCCCTCAATTTGCTTCATTTGGACGGTGATCTCAAGTAGGAAAACTCAGGACTCACCACAGCATATTAGTTAATAGCCAAGTTAGACCTGAGTTTCAGCATGATTTTTCTTTTACCTTTCTCATTTGTAAGATCCTTCCTGTTTTGTAATGATAGGTCTAATGCACTGGCTAATACTCTTGGCTGACTTAGAATAACCTTGCCCAGTGAGATGCATGTCTCACTTCTGATCTATGAAACTGTAAGATAATAATTTTGTGCTGTTTAAGCCAAAAAAAATAGCTTTGCTCTACTGTAACTTATATGTAACACCTTTCACAGCAGAAGTCATTCCTAAGAGAGATGCCAGTAAGGTTATAAAAGTGAATGAGTGACATGGACAAAAGTTAATGGCAGAATGGACATATAATCTCTTGTGGTTATTGAGATGTTATTTAATTTCTCTAGGTCTGATATGTAAAATGGGGTAATGATACTTGGATATGAGAATTCATACAGAGTTCACTTGGGATGATGAAAGTAAATTTTGTAGTATCATATTTGGCCAGCAGTAGATTGTCTATAAATTCTAGTTCATCTGTTGTAGATGTCTCTTGTTGCATGGTGTATAAAATTCCATGTCAATTTGTGTAATTTAAGCCCCTTTTTGGTGGTGACTTTGTCACCCATTGTTCTTACTAGCACAGAAAGTGATGGGGAGTAGTCAGTAACTCAGTGAGTCCAAAAAACTGACTTCGTGACAGTCTTGTGTAGACATCTGTAGATGAGGATCTGTCCATTGTGTGTCACTGTAACTCTCGTGGTTATTCTCTGTGCTTGTTTCTCAACTTGTTTAGAACAAGACATTATTGTTACATTGCTTGTAACTACTATTAGTTTTCTTTTGGCACAAACAGAAAACAGGAGATCTGCCCTCTTAATGGTGTTTTAAGTGTACAGCACAGTATTGTCACCTATAAACACAATACTGTACAAATGATCTGTAGAACTTGCTTATCTGAAAACTAATACCTGTTGAACAACATCATCCATTTCCACCTGCCCCCAGCCCCTGGCAACCACAATTCTCTTGTCTGCTTCTATGAGTTAGACTAGCTTAGGTGCCTCATGTAAGTGGAATTATGCAGTCTATGTCTCTCTGTGATTGACTTTTTTTTTTTTTAATATTTATTTCTGGGAGAGAGAGCACAAGTGGGGCAGGGGCACGGAGACACGGATACACAGAATCTGAAGCAGGCTCCAGGCTCTGAGCTGTCAGCACAGAGCCCGAAGTGGAGCTTGAGCCTACAAACTGTGAGATCATAACCTGAGCCCAAGTTGGACACTCAACCACCTGAGCCACCCAGGCGTCCCTAGGCTCATATCTTTTTAATCCTTGATGTTTAGTAAGTTTCTACAGTGAAAGTTTGTAAGTAGAAACTTCGCGTATAATTCAAGCATTGACGTTTAGCTTATGCACCAGATATAGTACATACTACTTGAATGATTTCTATGGTATATTGCCAAAGATCATAAAGGTAATCTCCAAGTCACTAAAGTACTTGAGTACCGTTTGATTCTTCTTTTTTTTTCTTGTAATGAAGGTGAAATAATTCTGTTCACCAAAGATTAACTGTATGTTATGTAAAAGACTATCAGTTGTGAAATGAAATTTTTAAATATATCTTCAAAAGTTTTCCTGGTATTACACATTTCACTGTTTAGTATTAAATATATACTTTTTTCAAAATAAGTATAATAAAACACCACCTGTAAGTGCCAAGTATAAATGCCAATTTTTTTTAACCCACCAATGGTGGTTATACAACGTAAGTTTTCTTGATTAAATGTAGGTTAATTGACAAAAAAAAATTCGCCTCGCACAGAAACCTCTGCCCCAGCCCCACTTCTTCCTTTCTGCCCCTCATCATAGACTCTCTTGTTGCAGTCAGGAAGGCTGAGGGGAGGAGCCTCACACTTTACAAGTCTTCAGAATAAAGAATCCATGGAAAATATAAACATGAATATACTGTGTCAAAGCAGTCCTGGAATCAGGTTGTGTGATGTAAAGTCCCTCTCTCCAGTGACACAATGATAACTGGTGAAGATTATGATGAAACAGACACTTGAAGTCTCTAGAAGTTGTCTTAACAGGATATAGCAAATGGAGAAACATTTTTTCCAAGAAAGTGTAATCGTTGCAGTGAGAGTCTGACACTTGAGCCCCAATCCACTCACTTCTTTCCTTAGCTCAGTGTGACAGAAGCTTTACCCTGAATGGATGTGGCCATGATAGGTGATTTAGGAATTTGGCATTTCTCCTACTTGATTCTCAGTCCTTTACCATACCAGCTGCTGCTGTATTATATCACCAACTGCTTACATCTGTAAAGATGTGGCTGTTTCTGGGGGCATCTGGGTGGCTCAGTAAGCCAAGCGCTTGACTCTTGATTTTGGTTCAGGTCATGATCTCACAGTTCGTGGGATCGAGCCGTATGTTGGGCTCAGCTCTGGCAGTACACAGCCTAGTGAGATTTTTTTTCTCTCCCTGGGTCTCTGCCTTTCCCCCTTTAGAGCACACGTGCCAAAAAAAAATAAACTTTATAAAAAGAGAGAGAGAGAAAGATGTGGTTGTTTCCGTATCTCCTGAGCCAACACTCCTAATGCAGATCCTTCCTCTAATAAGTGAAGGGAGAGAGGCCACAATTATAAAAATGGAAAAGAATCATCTAACAGATGATGATGGCCTACTGGCCTACATGCACAAGATGAAGTTGGACCCCTACTTTGCACCATATAAAAAATTAACTCAAAAGGGACTATAGAACTCAATACAAGCACTAAAACTATAAAAACATTAAGAGATTTGAGTAAAGCTTTCTGACCTTGGAATAGTCAATAATATTTAAGTCTGAACCAAAAGTACAGATGTCAAACGAAAAAAAATCTGTATTTCAAAATCAGAAAAAGATGTGCGGTCACACATATGATAAGGAATTAGTATCCAGAGTGTTTATAAACAGTCGCAACACAGTGGTAAAAGTTACATAACTGAGTTCTTAAATGGGCAAAGGTTTTGGATAGACATGTCCCTAAAGAAGTTTTATGAAGATCTATAGTTGTCGAGAAAACACATACAAAGATGTTCCACGTCATTTGCTACTTGGGAACGTTCGCAAATCAAAACCACCGTGAGATACCCCTTCACATTCCCTCAGATGGCTTTAAGAACTGTAACAAAAAATAACAGGCATTGGCAAGCATGTGGAGAACTTTGAATCCTTGTATGCTTGTTTCAAGTTTTTATTTAAATTCCATTTAGTTCATATATAATATATTTCGGGATTATAGTGTGTTGATTCATGTATGTATAACACCGAGTACTCATACCAGCAAGTGCCCTCCTTAGTGCTCATCACCCTTATGGCAGTGTGAAATGGTTCTGTTACTTCTGAAAACAGTTGGGCAGTTTCTCTAAATTATAAACACAAAGTTACCATATAACCCAGTGATTCTACTCCTATGTTAGGCCTAGGAGAAATGAAAATAATACCACCATATGAAAACTTGCATGCTTGGACATAAATAATCGCCGGAAGGAAGAAACTCAAATATCTGTTAAGTGAAGATTGGGTAAACAAAATGTACTATATTGACTAAACAGAGTATTATTCAGGAATATAAAGAACAGGTAGTACATACTACAGCATGGGTGAACTTTGGAAATGTGCTAACTGAAAGAAGCCAGTCACAAAGACCATGTAATAAATGATGCCATTTATGAAATGTCGACAATGGGCAAATCTGTCAAGATAGAATATAGATTTGTGGTTGCCTATGGATGAGAGCATGTGGGTGGAGGAAAAATTGGGAGTGACTGCTAATGGTATAGGATTTCTTTGGAGGATAACAAAAATGTTTTAAATAAAACTGTGAAAGTTGTACAACTGTGTGAATATGCCAGGAAAAAAAAAAAAAAAAAAAACCTTGACATACACTTTAAGTGGATGAATTTTGTGGTTTATGACTTAGCTTTTCATAAAGCTATTTTTAAAAATATAACAACTTGGAAAAACTGACATGGGAAAAATCCCAAGCAAGCCCAGGAAGGGATCCAAGTTTTGCTTCCCCCCAAAACTTCCTCCTATGTGCTGTCTCGGTATTTTCACCTCACGTCTTGTGGTGTGTTAACTGTCTCCCAAGTGCATGCTATATAATACATTTATCTCCCTGCTAACATATGGATTTATCAGTGTCTCCACATTCATGTGAAAAATTTTGGCAGATATCTATCTTCAGGACACATACTTGATATCAGCTATGCTGTGAATTCTTGGTTTTGGATGGAAGAGGGGAAACATATTAAATGTTTAACCCAAAGGCAGAAGTATGCAAGGGGCTTTAATTTATAACTTACAGGCAGTAGGCATCTGAGGCATCTTCACTGTAAGAAAAGTGTTACAGAATATTTTCTATCCATTCAACCATGAGTAAATGAAGCAGGGATCACCAGTTTCACCCCCAAGATGTGTCCTGTTATACAGAAATAGAACCACTGAGTTTTAGTCGGGCCCTTAGTTTCCAAGATAACATGTGTATTTCTTACTCCCCGTTGTAGCTAGGTATGATTGTATGACCTTGTGCTGACAATTGGGCCATAATAAGAATTAATGTGTGAAAGTTCTGGGAAGACAAATCATGACCTTTTTTCGTTGGTCTTCCTCATTCTTATTCTTCTTCACTGCTATTTGGAATGGAAATAGGGTGGCTGATGCAGCCATTTGGACTACAAAAGGAGCTTACATGTTGAAGGAGACAAATTAATAATACAAATTTTCTGTGTCCTTGATGATCAGGGAGCCACTGTACTCGCTCTCAAATGTGTCTTTTTATTTGAAAGACAAAAAATTTCCACTGTTCTGAGCATCCATTATTTTCATTTTTCTGTCACTTGGGGCCAAACTCTAATCCCACTAAATACCAGAAAGCATCACTGGTAACCTGCTGTGGCTGGTTAAAAAGTATTCTGTTAGTCACTGGGAAGTCTGGAGTGAAAAAGAGACACAATGCTTTGTTTCACAGAACTTACATTCTAGTGGAGTAAGATAGACAATAAATACATTTTTTAAAGAATATGATTATGAATTATAATCATAAAACTGATAGAGTATGAATCTGAATTTTAGTAATTCTTCATAATTAAAAGGGAAGGGATGGTCTATATGATGCAGTAATATTTGAGCTGATACCTGAGCTAATAATAAGCAGATCGGTATATATGATGATCTGGGTCAAAGAGCTGCCGACAGAAGAGCAGGAAGCACAAAGGGAAGAACAAACTTGACTTGCTCAAGAAATAGAAAAATACGGCTTGTGTGGTTAAGAGTAGAGAGAACAGAAAAAGCAGCAGTGGAAGATCATGTTAGACAGTAGTGTGGGAGCCAGATCAAACAGGGTTCAATACTCAATGGATGAAAGCAAAACAAAAAACACTTAAGAATTTTGTCGTGGCATCTTTTCTTCCTCTACTCCCCCCTTTTATTTTTCCCACCCTTTTCCCTTTATCTTTTCCTTCCTCTTTGCTTTCTTCGTTCGACAGTATGGTCCACTATTTCCAGAACCCCAAACCCAAAACTTTTATTTTACTGTGTTAGGTGTACATTTTATATATTTAATTGTGGCTGAAGGGCTAGCCTAGAGGATTTTCCCCTAGTAATAATTTGCATTACAGATGTCAAAGAGTAACTTTCTTCAGGATAAATATGTTTGATTGATTTCAGCATAGATTTTACCTACACTACTATTTTAAAATACTTTTGAGGTTCCAACAGATGATAGAGTTGAGAGGAATCTGCATCTTATGTTGGTAGTTAATGCAATTTCATTGACATAGAGCCCTGTGAGAAAGGATTTCAAAGTGGTGTCTTGATTCGCTTGTTTGATGGGTGAGTAGAAAAGAACAGCAAGTTGACAAAAACCCCTAAGATTGTTATAGACGTTTGGGTAGGGGGCTGAGAACAAACCCACAGTGATCACTTATTCCAGTATTGGCAAGGATAGAAATTCCCATGCACTGCTGGTGGGAGAATAAGTAAATTCTTATAAATGTATCAGAGATTACATTTATAGGCAATATGAATTAAATTTTAAAATGGACACGTATCTTAAACTTGCATGGATGTATCCGTGGGCTACATCCTAAATATTCCCTGATAAAAGTATTGTTAAATAAGTTATGGTAGAGGGGCACCTGGGTGGCTCAGTCGGTTAAGTGTCCACCGGGTGATTTCAGCTCAGGTCACGGTCTCATGGTTCGTAGGATTGATCCCCGCATCAGGCTCTGCACTAATAGTGCAGAACATTCTTGGGATTTTATCTCTCCGTCTTACTCTGCCCGTCCGTCACTTGCTCTCTCTCAAATAACAACAGTCAATAAATAAGTTATGGCAGAATGATGGATAGGAAGTTGTGTAGCTATCACAATATTGAAGTATTGTTGCATCCACACGACTCCTGAAACAGAATGCTACGGGCACCAGTGACAGTCACAACAAAGTTTATTGCAATGAGAGGCAACGCAAACCGATCGATCAATCGATCGGGACCGACACTCTTGACCAGAGTGCGGTCCGGAACAGCCAGTGTACAGAGTTTTTATAGTCGACCACATCGTCTTATTATCACCTGGGAACAGAATAAAGGAATAGTTCCCAGGTGGAAACAGTTCAAACAGGCCCTTGCCCCAATACAATCAAACACTAATCCATCCCTTGATTGTAGGCTAAAACAAACCTGTTATTTCTTAAGGCTACGGGTTAGCCCTACCCTACAATTCAACCTTTACAGTATTTTTGTAAATACAAGTAGAAAAATGTCTATGACCTATTGAAGAATTTTGAAAAAAGATTACAAAGTAGTATTTGTAGTATGATTTTTAGGATAAGATATATTAAATAAGAATATAGAATAGAGATAGCATGTAAGACACAGAGACAGACTTTAGCAGCTGAGTATTTTTTGGTTATGCTCTTGAAGTAATTGAGTGTTTCTCTGATATAATTATGGGTAATTTTTTCCCTTTTTCTAGTGAAATAATTACTATTTTATTATAAATTTTTTTATATTTAGAACTAATCCGTGAGCTCACAAAAGGCATTAATTTGATTAGAAGGTAATATATAGGGGTTACTGGGAAAATGCATGGGAAAATAATGTATTGAAAAATACAGTACTTGTTTGAGAAAAATGATGTTCATATTGAAAGGAGGTAACTTTTGTTTGAAGGAGATACATTTTCTCTTTTAGGATGAGGGAGACCTCAATATATTTTTAATCTGAGAGGCAGAAAAATTTACTCTCTGGACAACTTAATATAATTTTGTGATCACATGAACCAAGCAAACAAAACCTTTCACCTACGGCAAAGTTTGTGGTAATCATGAATTCACTTGAAGATAAAAATAGATTGTGAAATAAGGACATGCAATGCACTTTTCTAGTTGATACTACTTTGGGGTGGTGGTAAGATGCTTTCTGCTTTAGAAGACTTGCATGTATTAATGACCTGAGAGGTAAAGAGCAAGTTTATTTGAGGAACTAAAGGCAAGCAGGGCTAGAGTGTGGAAAAGATTGCATTGACATGGATCTGAGGGATATACAGAAACTGCTTCATGTAGCATCGTATAGATTGTGTACCATTTTGGATTTTATTTCAAGAGAAATAGGGAACCACTGATGAAGTTGAGTCAAATAGTTTGACTTAATCTTTTTTTTATCTTTTTGAAGGTCTTTATAACTCCCGTGTGGATAAGGGACTTTAGTGGGAGCAGAGGGTACCTCCATGGAGTTGGAGGGTCAACAGGCTGAGTGATGATTCAGAGAGATCAGTGAGGGGTAGTAATGGTTGTCTAGTCATAAAAATACTATGACTTGGGCTAAAATAAGGGCATTAGATATTAAAAAAAAAAAAACTTTTGGGTACTAGAATCTGTTTATGTTGAGGCTTGATTAAATGATGGGAGGGAGAGAAATCCCAGATGACTTGAACCTGATAGGAGAGGTTTAGTAAAGGGTAGTTCCATTTAAGGTAGGGTACACCTGAGGAGAGGCAGATTTAAAGTGAAATGTTCAGTAAGTAGTAGACAATATTGTCTGGAGTACATAAAGCTTATTTGAAAACCACTTCCTCTTAAATCATTATTCATCCTATAGGAAAGTGGCTCTGACTCAAAGTCAGCAGTTTTGTTTGCAATTTGTTTTTGTTTTTTCAAGAAATCATTCTTGAAATGATGACTTCCAAAAATCTATCCTGCCAGCAAACAATTGCCTAATGTGAACTATTGTTTTGTTAATAACTGTGATAGAGAATAGCATAGAAAGTCTTTCGGGTGTGAAATAGAAAGCTATCTGGCATGCTATATTGGGAGATGCAGACCTTGAATGAGGTCTTCTTTCCCCAATGAGTCTTGGTTGACAGATATAAAAATGTCTTATGTTATGAATTCCTCTTAACTTAGTCTTAAACTGAAAAGTGCGCTTCTTTATTAAAGTTTATTTATTTATTTTGAGAGGGAAAGAGAGAGGGTAAGAGCAGGGGAAGGGCAGAGAGAGACAGACAGACAGACAGAAAGAGAAAACAAGCCTAAGCAGACTCTACTCCCAGCATGGAATGCACTGCGGGCTCGATCTCATGGCTGTAAGATCATGACCTAAGCTGAAACCAAGAGTTGGGCATTTAACCAACTGAGCCACCCCGCTGCCCTGAGAAGTGTGGTCCTTCTTGTGAAACCATGTCAGAAATTTCCTTATTGGCAACCAAATTGGAATACAGTTTTTTTTTTTTAAAACATGTACATTGGTATTGAAGATGTTGTAGACCCAGTACGCAATTTAAAAATATATGTTATTAATGCCTTTTTGTGTGAAACTAAGGAAAAACATCTCCAAAAATACCTTATTCTCAATTTCTCCTAGATTGAAAAAAATTTACTCCAATCCCATATTCTGTCCACGTATTATCCCCACTTACTGTAGCTTGACTTCTGGCTCTTTTATGAAAGAACATTTGTACACGATTTTTAAAAACCACGAAATGAAAGCACTTGTTTTCAAGGAAAAGATGAGAGTCTGGGGCCCAGAAAGTTTTATTTACATTTGACATATAAAGTTATTTTTCCTGAAGCATCTTCAACAACAAAGCCTTTTTAATATAGAGCTGTAAATATGTTTTGTTGTTGTGAGATAAAAATAATAACTTGATTGGTCAAAGTAGAGAGAACCTTAAAGGCATCCTTGATTGACCTTGAGTACACAGACTCAGAAACCTCACAGTCCTGTTGTTCTCTCGAGTCTTTGGGTGCAAGTTTGTTTATAGCTCAGGTCACGTTTGCTTCTGTTTGCAGTAACGTAGCCCTTTTGGGCTCCAAGCATGGTAGGAGATAATTGGTATAGACCACAAGGATAAAACGGTGAAACCCATAAGCTATTGAAAAGCTTACAATCCTCAGTAATCTAATGACCTTGACATTTATGCTGAGAAGTTCTAAACTATGAAAATTGAGGAGAAGGAGGAGGATATTTACTACAGAGAAATAGTATGTACAAAGGCCTTAAGGCTCAAATAAGTTGGTGACCTTGGGAACCTGCAAGAGGCTAGTATCTGTGGAGCTGAGGGGTTAGCCTTAGATAAGTTCCATGAAATGAAGGATGAGAGTTTCACAGGAGACTCTAGAGTCTAGAAAAAGTTTTAACTTCATTCTAAGGTAAATAGGAAGTCACCAAAGGATCAGGGAGGATGTAATGAAGAGATGTATACCCTTAAGGGGGTCTCTCTGAAGCTGTTTGTCATGAAAAGGATGTTGGGCAGAAGGTCAGCAGTACAGAGTTTTGGGTCAGGTACAGATGGGCTGGAAGAAAGTGTGCTTCCCTATGTAATCAGTTGAGATAAAGTTTCCAGTTTAGTTAGCCAAGGACTTGAAGAAGCTGGATGACTACATAAACAGGAATAGATATACAGTGCCTTAGATACACAAGACACTAAAGACTCAACATAAGTTGTGTCCAGTGCTAGGAAGTACATTCCTTTTTATGACCCCGTCCTGTTGAATTTGGATCCCACAATGTCCTTTCAGAAAAATTTGAAGTAATAATTTATATGCTTCCATTTTAGGGAATATTTGTGTAAATGTATGGCTTTTCTGGTCCTTAAAGTTAGAATCATCAATGCCATGTTATCAGTAGATGAAAATCGGCTCTTAGTCTAGCTTTCCAGAAACCTAGAAAGGCCATTTGTCTTTAGAAACCCCTTTCACTTTTGCGGGTAGCTTGAGCAAGTCTTTCGGAAGTGATGATAGAAAAAAAAATACAGCCTCACATGAGGTATATTTTGCAGTGAGCGATGACAGGATATGAAGATGAGTTAGATGGTAGCTATTGGTTTGGAGAAAGTAAGATTCATAGAGGAGTATCAGATAAATAGATGCTGGGGCCATTTAGTTGATATTCCTAACTTAAAAGCATCTATCACGTTAATTAACAACTAAGAAATGAAGATGCCCCAGTGCAGAATTCACCTTCATTTTGTGCTAGCTTAGTGCTCTAAATTTTACTTTCCTCATTTATCTGTCCCTTTTCAGAACTATATGGTTTAGTGCTTTCCTTTTTTGATACTGAAGAAAAGGAGCTGCTTCTTAGATAACTAACATGAGTAGCACAGTTTAGCTCAAAATCAGTTGCAACGATATTCATTGCAACGGTGCTTTAATACTGAAAATACCATAAATATCCTTAATGATTGTGATGGAATACTATTGAGTAAGTAAAAGGGATGTATCATATGAGTCATTGTGAAATGAGCCTGCTAATGCCACCTAAGGGCTATTTGGCAATGTTTGGAGACTTTTTTTTTTTTTAATCGTAATGACTGCAGAGGAGGGTGTTCTGCTGGCGTCTAGTGCGTGAAGCCACGGATGTTGCTAAGCATTGTAGAATGCAAAGGGCAGCTCTTCCCACCTCCCCCGACCCCCACCAGAAGCTTATCCAGGCCAAAATGTCAGTAATGCTGCTTTTGAGAAGCTCTGTATTATGTCTACACGTAATAATAATGATGTGTCCCAAATCCACAATGTTGAATGAAAAGGAGCAAAGTTCTACAATGACAGGAAAGTGTGCTAGTATACACATTATTTTAATACTAGCTGCTAAAACAAACCAAACTCACAATTTCAGTGACTTAGCAGACATGGACTGTGTGGTCATGTCACAGTCCATGCCAGCACCCTGTGGTTTTCCTCCATTGGGTGATGCGAGGATCCAGACTTCTTCCATCTTTTTGATCCACCATTTCTTTGATCTGAGAATCGTCTGCATTCAGCCACTGGTTGGGGAAGAGAGTGGAAAAGACACATTAGGTCTTTAGAATCACAAACAGAATTGACACAAATTACTTCCACTCATATTCCACTGGGAAAACCTAACCAAATAACCACAGCTTGGATGTGAAAAGGGCTATAAAATGTAGTTACAGGCTGAGCAGCATCTCTCTCAGCAATACTACAGCAATATGAGTAGGGGGACATGGGTTCTTATGGACAGCTGCTTAGCTCTGTGAAGGGCAGCCAGCACCTAAGAAAATTGGTAAAGGTCACGCACAGACACACAATCCCATGTATTGTCTATGGATATAGAAATGTGAGTGGAAAATAGAACAAATGAACTGAATTGATGAGCATGAAATACATATGTGATGGCCACTTATGAAGAGGAGAACTGGAGAAGAGACTTAGAGATGAGGCAGCAAGATTATATTCAAACACATCTGTGTTTTCTTTTTTGATTGAGTTATTAACACCAAATTCATTAGTACACAGTAATTATGATTTCTTGGATACGTGTCCATATATACTTGTATGATTCTGGACTTCCTTGATTTTTACCTTTCTCAAAAGAAATAATGAACAAATTGAGTAAATCCAACTTGTTTATCAAGTAATTTATTTTTAAATTCATAAAGTTACATATGACTTCTATAATATTGTAAGGCATATGTAAAAAGTGTCCTATAGAAGAATTTTTACAAAATCTCTTATTGATATAAAAGCATAACTTGTAGGAACATTATACAGCGTTTCTTCCCATACATCCCTTTTCAGGGTTGTATACAAAACACAATACTGACATGTCCCCATTCTCAAAAAAAATCATATGTACAACATGATAATACAGTAGTCTCCCCTTTATCTGTGGTTTTGCTTGCTGTGGTTTCAGTTACCACAGTCAACAGCATTACAGAAGCAAATGATCCTCTTTCTGATGTATAATCACAAGGTCAGTAGCGGTCTCACACTGTTTCACTGTACCTTTGTCATTTATTTCACTCCCGTTTTATCACACAGGCATTTTATCATCTCACATCATAACAAGAAGGGTGAGTACAGTCTAA
This sequence comes from Felis catus, assembly GCF_018350175.1. Taxonomy (NCBI): domain Eukaryota; kingdom Metazoa; phylum Chordata; class Mammalia; order Carnivora; family Felidae; genus Felis; species Felis catus. The sequence goes on along the minus strand of NC_058386.1, from coordinate 28,803,730 downwards.
TATAGAATAGCAAAATTTGTCTATTTTATTATTAGTTATTGTAAATTTCTTACTGTCTACATATATATATTTTATATATTTATGTGTATATATATATATCCACATACATACTTTGAGAGAGAGCGTGTGTACTTGCACATGCAGGGGAGGGAGAGAGAGGGAGAGACAGAATCCAAAGCAGGCTCTGCCCTGTCAGCATGGAGCCCACCAGGGGCTTGAACCCCACGAACCATGAGATCATGATGTGAGCCTAAATCAAGAGTCAGACCCATAATGCACTGAGCCACTCAGGCACCCCTCACTGCGCTGATTTATAAGTTACATACATACCTTTATGATAGGTTTGTATGTACAGAAAAAAAAAACAGTGTATATGGAGTTTGGTAGTATCGTGGCTTCAAACATCCCTGGGGGTCTCGGTATGTATACCCCATGGATAAGGGGGGAGTACTTACTGTATGTCATTGAAACTACCCTTGTTCCTTTTTTACTTCAGTCTCCCAAGTAGCATCATGTTTTCTTTCTGAGATATACCTGATTTTTCAAGCCATGTTGTGAATATTAATAATGTATCTTCCTTGCAAGAGATAGATAGGCAAATAAACTAGAATTCAGTACTCAAGCTGTGTGTGTGTTTTGTGGTTTATGTGGTAGTAGAATTCAAGGAAAATTGAATAATCAAGCTCTAGGAATGATTGGAACATGGGCCTTTCCCCTAATTGTGTCCTGTTGAATATGACTGAGTGTACACGTACTCAGTTGATGATGCAGGTAAAACACTCCAGGAGGAGCATCTGTGTGTTCCAATTTGAGTCAGGTATCAATAATTTGGGTCCTACCAGCCGTGGCTGGAAGGCATCATTGTGCAGTACAAACATGACACGAGGGACTATGCTTACGGGTTTATTGGAAGGAAAAGGTGGCAGTTCTCAGAAAAGAGAGACAATTGTGGGCTGGTCAGGCCTTCCCACATCTCTCTCTTGCCTGGTGTGCTCCATGCCCAACACTCTTTTGGTATAAAGAATTCTGTGTTTTGTTATTTGATCCTCTAATTTGCAAAATCTATGCACAAAAATACGTTTTAAAGGGCCCATGTATATTTTTCTTCATCTTAAGATGTAGCTTTGGGGGCGCCTGGATGGCTCAGTCACTTAAGCGTCTGACTTTGGCTCAGGTCATGATCTCGCGATTCATGAGTTCAAGCCCCGCATCAGGCTCCATGCTGACAGCTCAGAGCCTGAAGCCTGTTTCAGAATCTGTGTCTCCCTCTCTCTCTGCCCCTCCCCTGCTCATGCTCTCTCTCTGTCTCAAAAATAAATAAAAACATTAAAAAAATTTTTAAAAAAAGATGTAGCTTTGAAACAAGAATGCATCACTATATAATGTTATGAAACCTATCAAGTTCATCCTTCCCCAGCATTACAACACACAAAAAGTAAGGAGTAATTTATACTCTTTGTAAACTGTGATTTTAATAATGGAGTGTGAATAAAAATGACTAGTTTATTATGTTGTATCATCTAAGGTTTTATATTTGGTTTTATTTTTAAAGAATATACTTTATAAGTTAAGAAGGCAATTGACAATATACCTGGGTAAATTGTAGACATCATAAACTAAAACTATATTATCCCAGTTATAAAGGGACATGTATGAATAGCTTAGCCAACTCTCCTTTAGATGCTTAGGAAAACCCCAAATTCTGTTGTTATTTATCTTTTATTAGGAACAAAAAAGAGTCCCAAATGTTGCTTTGACGAGCAGGATGCAATGAAGTACTGATTTAAAGACCTTATTAAACACTTCAGTGAAACAGGAAGTCATTTATGCAGTGTCATTAATACCCCTCACTGAATTTAAACTATGATTTTCTCAAAGGGAAGAATTGCTTCTCTCTCATAATTTTATTTTTACTTTCTTGTCAAATATGAATTCATTTAACAAGAATCTATTGGCAGCTTGTACGTGCTATACCCTGTGTTAGTATTAGGGCAAAAAAAGGAAGGGAGGAAGGAAGGAAGGGAATCTTTTCTTTTGAATTGGATTTCTTACACAATGACATGAGACAGAAATCCAAAGTAACAGACACCTAAAAGGGACTATGACTTGAGGGATAGAGGAGAATGGCTTTAAAAAAAAATGTCTGAATTGAACTTATTAACAGTAGATAACAATGTTGCAGTAAGATTATGAAAGTTTGTGTAAACCTTAATAAAAGCTTAGAAGGAAATACCTAACATAAAAAAGAAGTGGTTCAACGAAATTACTTTGTTTTTAATTATGTTAAAACATTTTTTTAAATGTTTGAGAGAGAAAGAGTGAGAACATGTACAAGTGGGGGAGGGACAGAGAGAGGGAGAGAGAATCCCAAGCAGGCTCCACCCTCTCAGTGCAGAACCTTATGGGGGCTCAATCTCAAGACCTTGAGATCATGACCTGAGCTGAAATCAGAGTCAGATGCTTAACTGATTGAGCCACTGAAGTGCCCCTGTGTTAAAACGTTTTTAGTTTTGTTCTACATTTAAGTGTGGGACAATTTTGAATGGTAACACCTTCTAAAATTCATGAATTACTTACTGCATGTTATGTCCTTTAGAAAGACATTATAATTTTTGAAAAAAGAGTGTTTTAATGTATTTTTTTTAATTTTTTTTTTCAACATTTATTTATTTTTGGGACAGAGACAGAGCATGAACGGGGGAGGGGCAGAGAGAGAGGGAGACACAGAATCGGAAACAGGCTCCAGGCTCTGAGCCGTCAGCCCAGAGCCTGACGCGGGGCTCGAACTCACGGACCGCGAGATCATGACCTGGCTGAAGTTGGACGCTTAACCGACTGCGCCACCCAGGCGCCCCATAATGTATTTTTATATTCATACTAATTTGGATTCCTCAAGAGGAGCCAGCCTTGACCTTGACTAAAGCACTTAAAATACTAGCCAATGTGGTTACTGTATATTGTACTCCCTAACTTGTTCAAACTAGACATGTGTATGATTAATGAATATATATATATATATATATATATATATATATATATATATATTCACACATACACACACACACATACATACATATATCCGTTCACTATGTATATTATATACTGGTAATATACTGGTCAATTTCAGAGAAATGAGGATTTTTTGTTTGCATAGTTTTGACATAATTTTCATGAAATTAAACAGGAAAATAAGTCTACATGTTAAAGTTTCACATATTTTAGTGAACTGAGGTATTTTTATGCTGACATTATTTTAGGTTGCTAGCATTAATGCTAAATACTTAAAGTTTTGACGTTTTAAAGTTCCGGTTAACATACAGTGTAATATTAGTTACAGGTTTACAATGGAGTGATTCAACATTTTGATACACCATGTGCTCATCACAGCAAGTGCGCTCCTTAGTCCACATCACCTATTTTACCCACTCCCCCACCTCCCCTAGGGTAACCATCAGTTTGTTCTCTACAGTTAAGAGTCTATTTCTTAGTTTGACTCTGTCTTTTTTCCCCTTTGATCATTTGTCTTGTTTCTTAAATTGTACATATGAGTGAAACTGTAGGGTATTTGTCTTTCTCAGACTGATGTATTTCCCTTATTACACTCTCTAGCTCCATACATATTGTTTCAAATGGAAAGAATCATTCTTTTTTAAGGCTGAGTAATATTCCAGTGTGTGTGTGTGTGTGTGTGTGTGTGTGTGTGTGTGTGTGTGTGAGAGAGAGAGAGAGAGAGAGAGAGAGAGAGAGAGAGAGAGAGAGAGAGAGAGCTTTTTTCTAATCCATTCATGAATCTCTGAACACTTGGGCTGCTATCATAATTCCCCTATTGCAGATAATGCTGCTATAAACATCAGGGTAGATACATCCCTTTGAACTAGTACTTTTCTATTCTTTTAGTAAATACCTAAAAATGCATTTGCTGGATCCTAGCATAGTTTTATTTTTAACCTTTTCAGAAGCCTCTATAGTGTTTTCCACCCTGGCTCCACCAATTTGTCCTCCCACCAACTATTCAAAAGGTTTCCCTTTCACCGCCTCTTCGCCAACACCTGTTGATTCTTGTGTTGTTGATTTTAGCCATTCGGGGGCTGTGAGGTGATATCTCAGTGTAATTTTGATTTTCATTTACCTCATGATCAGTGATGTTGAGCATCTTTTCATTTGTCTGTTAGTCACCTGTATGTCTTCTTTGGAAAGATGTTTCTTCATGTTTTCTGCCCATTTTTTAACAGGATTATTTGCTTTTTAGGTGTTTACTTTTATAAGTTCTTTATATATTTTGGATACTAACCCTTTATGAGATCATTTGCAAATAGCTTGTCCCATTCCATAGGTCGCCTTTTAGTTTTGTTGATGATTTCCTTCACTGTGCAGAAGCTTTTTTACTTTGATCAAATCCCAGTAGTTTGTTTTTGCTTTTGTTTCCCTTGGCTCAGGAGATAAAATGAGAAAGAAGTTGCTACAGCCGATGTGAAAGGAGTTACTGCTTCTGTTCTCTTCTAGGATTTTTTTGTGGTTTTAGGTCTCATATTTAAGTCGTTAATGAATTTTGAATTTATTTTTCTGTATGGTGTCAGAAAGTGGGACAGTTTCTTCTTCATATTCTTCTTTCTTCTTCATATTCTTCACATTCTTCTTTCATATTGGTGACCAGTTTTCCCATAACCATTTGAAGAAACTTTTTTTACATTGGATATTCTTTACTGCTTTGTTAAAGATTAATTGACCGTCTAGTTGTGGGTTCATTTCTGGGGTTTCTATTCTATTCCATTGATCTTCATGTCTCTTTTTTTTTGCCAGTACCAAGTTGTTTTGATTACTACAGCTTTGCAATATAACTTGAATTCTGACCCATATATATGCCTGAAGATACCTGCAGATTGAAAGTGAAGGGATGGAGAAACATTTGTCCGAATTTTTTTAAACACCAAATACTATAATTCTAGTCATCACATGGTATAGTTGACGCTTTATGAGTTGTTAACTTGAAGAACTGTCATTTATTTGTAATTTAATCAGTCAGCAGCTATCCTGCCTGCAGCAAGAATAATTGAGTTCAATTTTGGGTGTCTTAATGTCCTTTTTCCCCTTGGGTTCTGTGTATTTTAAAAAACACTTTTTTCCGAATTATATATTAAAACATAATCAAATAAGATTGAGACTATTGATTCAGACTAGATGGCATAGACTCATTTTGTCCCCGCTTTTCCCAGCTAAATACAATAGTAAACCATAGAGCCACATCAAGAAGGAATCAAAAGAGATGTATGAAAAGTGGTCAGAAAGAAAGCAAAGTAATTTGAGATCCCAGGACTGGAGGAAAATGAACAGTAGCAAATTCTCCTAGGTACCTTCATCTAACAAAAGAAGGTGACCCAGAGCTGGCATATCCCATACCCAAACTAATAACAGAGGGTGGCCCAGGTGCACTCATTCCTTTCATGGATTGAATCGGAGTTCTTCTGACAATGCCAGATGAGCCAGGTATAACTAGTAAAGCATATTGAACAGGAGACGTGTGAAAAATAAGCAGCCGGGGAAAGTGCTTCTTCCTTCCCTGGGCCTACGACTACCCTCCTCTGCTGAGAGGTATGGACCCAGGTGGTGGCACCAGTTAAAGGAAACATGCTACAACACATAGCCTGATCTGGGATGCCATTGTTACTGCAGGCCTGAGACATCCCCTACTCCAGAAAACTCTTGGGTGCCCACCTAAAACCAGCACAAGGGATTTCATCACAGTAAAAGGCTTCTTTGTTCCTGTGGGCTGTGGCTGCCCTCTCCTGCATAGAGATAGTGGGGTAACTACAGGGTACTAGTAGGGAGATGCCCCCCATGTTACCAGCCAGGAACAAAGCAAGAATGCCCACTGTCCCCATTTTTATTCAACAAGATATTGGATGTTCTAGCCATAGCACTTAGGCAAAAAAAAACAAAAAAAAAAAAACAAAAACAAAACAAAACAAAAAAAAAACATCCAAATTGGAGAGGAAGAAATACAACTGTCACTACTAGCAGATGACATGGTACTATATAGAAAACCCTAAAGTTTCCACCAAGAAACTGTTAGAACTAATAAATGAATTCATTAAAGTTTCTGGATAAAAAATTAATATTTGCAAATCCCTTGTGTTTCTATACAGTAATAACAAACTATCAGAGAAATGAATAAAACAATCCCATTTACAGTTTTATCAAAAGAATAACATCATTAGGAATAAATTTAACCAGGAAGTGAAATACCTGTGCTCTGAAAACTATAAAATAATGCTGAAAGAAGTGGAAGATGACACCAACTGAAAGATACTTCATCCTCATGGATTACATGGATTACATTATATTCTCAAAATGTCCATACTATTCAAAACAATCTATAGGTTCAATGCAATCCCTATCAAAATAACATTTTTCACAGAACTGTGACAAATAATCTTAAAAATAGTACGGAACCTCAAAAGACCCTGAATAGCCAAAACAATCCTGAGAAAGACTAAAGGTATGGTGATGAAAACATTGGGTATTAGCTTAAAAAAAGACCTGTAGATCAGTGGAACAGAATAGTCTAGAAATAAACCTACACAATTGATTTATAACAGAGAAAGCAAGACTAGACAATGGGCAAAGGAGAGTCTCCTCAATAAATGACGTTGGGATAAGTGGACCATTACTTTACAGTGTACACAGAAATCAACCCAAATGGATTATAGCTTAAATGTAATATCCGAAGCTGTAAAACTACTAGAAAAAACATAGGTGCCAAGCTCCTTGACGGTGGTCTTACTGATGTTTTTTTTTGAATTTGAGTCCAAAAGGAAGGGAAACAAAAATAAGTGAGATTACGTTAAACTGAAAGTTTCTGCATAATTAAGTAGATCAAGTAAACAAGGGATTAATACCCAGAAAAGGGGTAAATACCCATACAACTCCATAACAATAACAAAAAAAAATCTGATTACAACCGAGCAAAGTATCTGAATAGACATTTTTCCAAAGAAGTCTTACAAATGACCCATAAGTACATGAAAAGACGTTCAACATTAGTAATCATTGTGGAAATGCACATTCAAATCACAATGAACTATGTCTTTATACCTGTCAGAATTCCTGTTATCCAAAACATGAGACAAGTGTTGGCAAGGATATCGAGGACAGGGAACCCTCATGCAATGTTAGTGGAATTCAACTTGGTGCAGACACTGTAGAAAACATTATGGCAGTGCCTCAAAAAATTAAAAATAGAGGTACCATGTATTCCAAGGGTACCTTTAAGCATGTATCTAAAAGAAATGTAATGAGTATCTCAAAGATATAGGTGCACAACCATGTTTATTGCAGCATTATTCACAGTAGCCAAAAGAAGGAAACTTCCTAAGTATCCATGAGTGAATGAATGGAAAAAGATGTAGTTTGGTGAGGGGGAGGGGGACGGTGCAGGTTCATGTGTGCATGCACGCACACACAACAGAATATTACTTAACCAGAAAAAAGAATAAAATTTTGCCACTTGTGGCAATGGGGATGGGCATTGAGGATATTACAGTAAGTGAAATAAGAGAAAGACAAATAGTACATGATTACAGTTGTATGTGGAATTTACAAAACAAACTTACAAGCAAAATAAAACAAATGCCATACCCACGGATACAGAGAACAGATTGCCAGAGTGATTACCAGAATGGAAGGGGCATTAGTATGGACAGGGACAGGGGGCAGTGGGTGAAGGTGATTAACAAATAAGAACTTCCAGCTGTAAAAGAAATAAGTCATGGGGATGTAATGTACAGCACAGGGAATATAGTCAATGATATATACACTAATATTATAACAAATTTAGAAGGCGACAGATGGTAACTAGACTTACTGTGTGTAACAATTTTGCAAGGTATACATATTTCCAGTCACTATGTTGTACACCTAACACTAATATAATACTGTGTATCAATTATACTTGAAAGAATAATAAATGTCTATTTTTGAATGCATATAAAAACAGCATTTACAAGGCTTCATTCACACCACAATACTCAAACAGCTCCATATAGCGTCAATTTTATATTCAGGATAGGATGGGAGACTGCCTTTTGCATTGAAAATAAAAACAAACCAAATGCTCGTCTCCAATTCCATTGTGTAAGAGAGCACAGACCTGTGCTGAGTCAAGGCTATGTAAAATCAGTCACCTGGGTTCATGTAATGAATTCATTTCCCGTGGCAGGGTCCAGCATGCTGCCCAGAAATGCTGGTTTCTTTGTTATTAAGGCAACAGTCTTAGAATCCTTGTAATAAAGGTTCGGACACAGTTCCAAAGCCCTCTCATCATCCTGGATAGATGTACTGATAGAACACATGACAATCTGGAACCTCAGTGATGGGCTCTTTAGTTACAGCAGATTCTATTAGTGTTGGAAACCATTTGTACTAAGTGAGCCCTCAGTTGTGATGATTACTCCTAAAAATTATTGTAAAGGTAAATTTCAGTGTTTGTACAGTTATTGACGGGTCATTTATTTTGAACACCTCAAATCACAAAACTGTCTCTTGCCTCTTGAATCTATACATCCAGTTCTCTAATTTTCACTTCACTGTAGATGAGGTTTTCTCCACCTTGTCCTGTAAATTAACAGCAAATTAACATTGCCAAAAATCTATTTTTCTCACCTCTCCTTTTGTTCATAAGTCTCCAGCATACATCTCACATGCATATAATCTAGTTCAGACTCCCTGATCCCTTAGGCCACCTTGGATCCCAGCTCATCTGTTAACCACTCAAGACAAGCTTTCAAAATACTTTGAACGAAATCCTTTTGAAGTTGTCAAGTTACACTTAGTGCTGAATTGTTGGTAGTTAATGTCAGTATAAATATAAAGTACAATGGTAAAAATACTTAAACAAGAGCAGAGAATTCTCTAGGATGTACCGACTACCTATGCGACCTTGAGCTAATCATATATATGCATTCTGAGCTTCCATTGCTTTCATTAATGGTGAGATTACTTCGGATGATTTCTCACACATTCTTGAACATCTTTGAAAAAAAACTTCAGTAATCGCACTGCTTATCTAATTTGTGCTTGTTTTGTATTCTCTCATATATGCTTGAATATGTGAATCCATATACAATCACTGAATTAGCATAATGAGATTCATCTTCTGGCACTGGTGTTAAGATTGAGAATTTTTGCTATTGATGGACAGAGCTGTGGTATTATGAGGCAATATTTCTTATTATATTGCTTTTGTTGGAGTTAGTGAGTAGTGTAATCCTGAAAGCAAAATAAAACGTGGAGCTAAACAAATTGCCTCTCATATTTACAGAGGGCAGGCAGGCATATTACTTCACATTATGCATAACTGAAGTTGTAAAATACTGCTGTAGCGTTTTGATGATTCAACAGTGAGGGTGTGTCGTTGATCAGAGAGCTGATGTTGACAGAGCATACCGCAGTATAATATATGCTAATTGCATATGGCTTTATACAGGCTCTCAAAAATAGAGGAATGTGAAACTTTTCGGATCCACTATCAGAAGTTGAAATTTCGGGGTTGTGGAAGGGATATAATTTGATATTTGAACTCAAGAAATGGATAAGATTAGTTAGAGATGCAGTAGTATTTGCAAGGTCTGTATGACCTTTACATAAAATGATCTACTGAAACCTGTTTTTCCAAATGTTTATATGTATGCACATTGACATTTAAACTGGAAACAATGGGATATAAATCCTCTCATTAAGAATGTGCCAATGACTGATTATTATTCTTGAAGCAGTGTTGTCCTTTTTCTTGCATGATAAATGCTTCTTGTTAAAAATTTTCTACTGCTATTTATAAAATGCATCATTCTGAGATTCTGACCGAGGTTAGAAGTATCGTATTTGAACTTTAATTTAGACAAGTTGAAAACATGTCAGAATGGGGTCACTGTTTGGTGTTTCATTGTTGCTCAGAACTCTGGTGTGTGTTAAGCCTGTATTGAATGGATGATTGCAATCAGTTGCTTTTACTACTTATTACCATCTCTGGATAATGCTTAAAGGTAGGAGATTAGAATGTGCAATCATTTGATCATTAAAGAAATGTTTAGAAAGTGTCAGATACCTTGCTTTGTGCTTAGGGATACACTGGTGAACAGGGCAATTTTTACTCTGATCATGATTAAAGTCCATGGGTTTTTAATTATTTCTGGATTTGTCCATTTTCCAAGGGCATACTCAAAGGAACTAAAACTGCAAGTATCCAAAACTTGTCACCAATCTCTCTCCTTGCTTGTTTGTGCATTCCTAAAGTCCACTGTCTACCTTTTGTAGGAATTCCAACTTTTACACTCACTCACAGATAGCCTAACCCCTTTAGAATTCAAACCAACTTTAATTACTACCCCCACATTCCCACTTAAGATAAATCTGAGTTGTCCTCAACACTGTATTTTGCTTTAGTGCTAATGAATTTGGTGAAAGTATCTGTGATAAACCCTTAAATGGTGTCATAAAAAGATCACTTCTAATTGTTTTGATTATCTTTTACTGTATACACTTGCTATTCTTCCTTTTGTCTTTACTCATAGACATGATTTTTGACACATTATGGTCTCACTTTTTCCCTAGACCACTGTGGAGACAAATACCTAAATCATGTATGGCTCCACATCTAATTATATTTTGCATCATTTCCTTGTGTTGCTTCTCACTTTAATGCTATTATCCTAAGTGGAGATCCTAATATAGGGCACTAATTGCAGTCATCTCCCCCACAGTGTGTGTAGTTTCAATCTTGACTCTTGAAAAAATTCTACCTTGGAACACTCCCAATAATAAGTTGATGACTTATTTCACCTTTATGAAAGAGAGGTATAGGAGAAAGAGAAAGAGATGGGTGATTACTCACAGTATTTCATGAGGTTTTTTTTTTTTTTTCAGTGTTAGGCAAAAATAGGAACCCTTACTTCTTTAAACCTTCAATAGTGTTTGTGTGTAAAATATTGAATAAGCAATAGTAATAAATAGCAATAAAGTAAGGTTACGTTTTCTGAAAAGGCCTTGGTACTTCTGGTATTAACAAGGAAAAAAATATCTTTACCCTATGAAAATGTTAGAATTATAACTTAACAATATTGGTAGTGCCTTCACTATAATGTTATATATTTACTTCATATTTAGTAAATGTTCACTGACAGTGATTGCTATGGTTTCTTTTTTAGATTGTTAAGAATAGAGTAGATTATTGAAATATTGTCACAAGTGACACCTTGTTAAGATGCTTTGGAATATTAAAGTAATAAATAAATCTCCACTTGGGTGGCAAAAGTCCTTTGCTTTTTAAGTCCAGGGGTTAAAAATTCGACAAGTTTTTTTTTGGTTAAAAAATAAATGCAGCCAAGATTCCATTCATGCATTTTTTGTGGCTCTAATATATGTAGTAAGAGCGTGCAGTGGTGTCATATTGATCCTTTCTGTTCAAGCTAATAGTTTATTCAGCTGCTCCCATTGGAATTACTGTTGTTTATATATCTTTCCCTTACTTTTTGCTTGTATTTACTCTTTTTCTGAAGACCACTTATCGACCGTATTATTAGATACTCTTGGAATGTGTTAGAAATTTTTCTAGTTGAGTACAAGCAGCCTTCTGCTGATGTTCACTTTCTTTCCGGGTGTCTAAGCTCAGGCTTTGTTTTTTAAACCTCACCACTGTGTCGGAGTCTGTGCACTCTCCCTCTATTGGGAGGGAGTTGATTGTAATTGCTTCCACGCAGGAGGACCCACTGGGGCAATTCAGATGAGGTTGGGCAGAAAATCTGGATACAGTGTGCACTTCCTCTCCTCAGCCCTGGTGATTCTCCTCTGCTTGTGTCTGTTGGTAGAGTGGTGTGGTGTTGTCATTCTTTCTCAATTTTGTATCGTGTTGTCTTGCTGAAGGATAAACTCTGAGCCTTAATTTGCTCAGATCTACCACTTTGTCCCTCAAAGGCCAGGTTGGGCTTAAAAAAAAAAAAAAGTAGACCATTGACTGTTGCTCGCTATTTGAAAACCTTGTACAATAATCTTTTTTTTCTCTGAACACCTGCTAATGATGTCTGAAAAAAAACAAAAACCAGAAAACATGAATTAAAAAAGCAAAAGATAAAACATAAGCATTATCACCCTAGAGATACACACCAAATACAATGTTGAACAGGGCATGATAGAAAAAGCATAATCCCTTAAATAACCTGTAGCTCCTATCCATTTTGGTGATAATTATAAAACTCTAACAAAGAAAATCATTCGGAGGCAGCTCATTTATACATGTATGAAAAACAAACTCTCAGCAGTCCCAAGGTATATGTCTTCAGACCTTTGCGAACCTCCAAGTTTGCAAATACCACTAAACCATGTAATTCCACTCATAAAATGCAGTAAAGTATAACCAAACAATTAAAGACCCCTATCACACCCTTGATGATTGTATAAACTAAAGTCATTTATAAAGGTATTAAAATAAAGTCCACCACTAAACACATACACACTCTATTATATCAGCCCCATATAATTTCTAACCATGAACTCCACCTGAATCAAAACTGTGACAGCTCAGCTGTAAAAAAGGATGAGATCTTGCCATTTGTGATGACAACATGGATGGAGCTAAAGGATATGATGCTAAGTCAAATAAGAGAAAGACAAATACTATATGATTTCACTTATGTTTGGAATCTAAAATAAATAAATAAATGAACAAGACACAGAAACCGGCATCTGGGAAATGTTGGACTCTTGATTTCAGCTCAGTTCATGATCTCCCGGTTCGTGGGATCAAGCCCCATGTCAGCCTCCGCGGGATAGCTTGGAGCCACCTTAGCGTTCTCTCTTGGTCCTTCCCCTGCTCTCGTGTGGTTGTATGCTCTATTTCTCAAAATAAATAAATAAACATTTTTTTAAAAAAGCAGAAAACAAACCCATAAATACGGAGAACAAACTGATGGTTGCTAGAGGGGAGGGGTTGGAGATTGGGGTGGGCAAAACGGGTATAGAGAAGTGAGAAGTACAGGTTTCCAGTTATGGAATGAGTAAATCATGGGAATAAAAGGCACAACATAAGAAATATAGTCAATAGTATTGTCATAGCGTTGCATGGTGACAGATGGGAGCTCCACTTGAGGAGAGCACAGTATAAAGTATAGTTGTTGAGCTACTATGCTGTATACTTGCAACTAATGTAACGTTGTGCATGGACTATAGTTCAGTAAAAAAATAAAAAGAAAAAAAATATTTTCATGAATAATGATAATAGTTATTCTATAATATTAGCCTGGCACATGTTCTCTGTAGTAGGACACTTTTTGTGCTTGACAACTTGTTTCTTCTTACTCCTTCTTCTTGTGCTGTTTCCTCTCAAGGAAAAATGCTCTCAAGGAAAAACCTATAATGTCAAGGGTATTTCTATCTGTGGGAAAAAAAAAAGTGGCTAATTCAGTTGCTTATAAAGCACTAGTATTTGCTACTGCAAAGACTTGTCAATACCATTTTTTAGTTTTATTATATGTTAACTAAAAGCGATTTTGCTGGTTAAGCTTATAGTAAGTTCAGGAGTTTTAAGTAAGAATTCCATCAATATGGAATCTTAGAACTTTAAAAGAGTTTTCATTAGATATCCTAGAATGTTTGATATAAACATTGAGAGATTTAGTTGTTGTTTTGGACCTATGTTGGTATTTTAAGTTATTTTATGTCATGAATTTACATTTGGCAAAACTGAGGCTTCAAATGAGATATTAGAATTTAGTGTAGCTGTGTTGATGTGGAATTTTTCTTTAAATTAACGATCACTTATTTGATCCTCTTTTGCTGAAGGGCCCTGGGATTTCAACTAAAATGCAAAATGAAGAAGTAAGAATAATTAACTTAAATTCTCAGAAGCTTTATGGAGATAAATTCATAAGTGGGTTATGAAACAACACGTGTTGGTTTTATTTTCTGTTATAGCAAAGAATAAAAAGTAGTAGTTTGCTGGCCCCTGGTGAGTATTATAATTTATTTTTCTATAATGGTGTCTTTTGAAGCATGCTTACAAATCCTTCCAGGTTCCCAGTGTGAGCCCCAAGGTGGATTGAATTCATCTGTACCTGTGACAGTAAGTATGTAGGCAAGAATCAGAAAAACAGTAGGTATATAAGTAGACTTGCCCAGTGTAAGATAGATTCTCTGGGGAAAATAGAAAATCTCTAGGCCGAGCCTATAGGATTCCTAAGCCTCAGAGGCCACTGATATATGAAATGAGTAGACAGTCTGAACTGGGTATACCATCGTGGTTGTCACACTGAGAATGTGTTGTCCTTACCAAGCATCATTTCCCTTCTATTTTCTGCATAATTTGTTGGTATTTCATGGTTGCCCTTCTTACTTTTCTAGTTGTCTGTGACCACATGCTCCTGTGTTTACATAATGTATGCATAAGTTTTAATAGGGTGCATTATATATTTTTTCAAAGTAACATTAATTTTCTGTACTAGAAAACCAAACCCATACTGCCAGTGTGCTGCCTGTCTTACAACCTCTGACCATAAAAAATATATAGTTTGCTCCTTCTTTCTTTTAGTGCCAGTTTATTTGAAAATTGATTACTTTGCGGATGTTCTTTAACTGATGCATAAATAAATTTTCTTTATCTTTACTAAAATGTGTATGTTCAACATTCACAATGAAGGGAAATATTCTACCTGGAAGAACAGAATAGAACTCTCACCTTTGAATATGATTCCATTGATTTTACTTTGTTCTTTGGTATATTTTATTTTTTAAAATATTTTTATGTTTATTTATGTATTTTTGAGAGAGAGCATGTGCACATACGAGTAGGGGAGGGGCAGAGAGAGACAAACACAGAATGTGAATCAGGCTCCAGGTTCTGCACTGCCAACACACAGCCCAACGCACCACTCGAACCACGAACCCTGAGATCATGACCAAAGCCGAAGTTGGATACTTAACTGACTGAGCCACCCAGGTGCCCCTGTTCTTAGGTATATTTTACTGTTTGAGGGTTGAACACTCTAACGATAGAGTAACAAGGACCTACCTTGTCCCTTAATATTGTGTGTGATCACAATTATGTCCTGCTCAAAATTTTTAAGTACATCTTTACCATAGGCAGTAAAAATTGAAAAATATGTAAATAAGGAAATAACGAACTGGATTAATTTGCTCATGAACTACCACTTACCCTGCAGGTCTTAAAATGCCATCCTTCCTAACTCATGACCTGCTGTCCTGAGGTGACTGTTACTCTAGCATCACATACATCATCTGCCCCTTAAAAGGCATAAGCCTCACTTCCTGTCAAACTTCTGGTAGTTCTTGTTTTTAGACTTCTCTGTCAGGGGTGGGACCTTATCCATGGGCCGAATGGTATATTTCTACCGGGTGGTTGGGGGAGGGAAACCTGTATGTTTGGCAATTTGTTCAACATTTATATATATGCAAGCCAAGGACTGTAAAATGTTCATGGTTTCTTCAAAAATTTGCTAAATACTGATGTTCTTTGACTCATTAGAGGCAAGGTACTTGTGTAGAAGACAGTCGAATATATTTTAGTATAAGTTTTTCACTTGGTAGATTAGACTTGAGAGACCATTTTCAGGATCAAATTTTCTTTACACACTTTTCATCTCAAACGTTTGTCCAAGTTGTCAAATGAAAGAAAATTAGGACTTTACTATAGTTTTAAGTTGTAAGTACTTGATAAGTCAGTTTCCATTTCTTGGAAATCCCTGTTTACCAGAGGTACATATTGATACCATTCTTAGTACTTTGGGGGGTATAAATTAAATTTAACTTTGTCAACAACTTCTTATAAGATCATGTTACTATTATTACTACTGTGCTGATACTCTATCACTTGGTTTCATATTCATCTTTTTTTCATGTATACGTTTTTCTTTGGTGATGATTATATCAGTATGCTAAAGCTCAATTTTAGAGACATTGGATATCATTCGTTTAGATACCATTAGCTTATCATAAAAAAAAGACATGGAAATTATTTACATGATGAATGATTCCAGAGTTTGACTAGAATGGGCAGCTTCACCCGATGCCATATCAGTAATAATGTATTTCAGTCCGCATACTTTCTGAGAATGTCACCATCTCTAAATAGGAAATAATCCTTGTCATCTAGAACTAGTTTGGTGCCTCCATAGAGGAGAGGAGGGAAAGGAACTTGATCTCCGGCTTTCACACTAGATGGTTGAATCTCTCCACCCTTTCCTGTAGAGCCTGTCCACAAGCTACTACTCTTGCTTAGTACTTTTTCTTGAGATTTTTCTGGAAGCATAACGCCTCCTTTCATTACATTTTTGGCTGCACTACTTTGAACTAAAACTGATAGAGGAGAAGAAACTTTGTAGATGCCTGTCCTGCCAGGACTCTTGCTCCTGCAGTCAGTGCTCTGCCCTGAAGCTGCCCCGGATGCTGCAAGGAGACCCAGAGTCTGGCCCCAGGGCCACGTGAACATGGGACTATATTCATCTCTTTATTTTTAAAAAAAAATTTTTTTTAACGTTTATTTATTTTTGAGACAGAGACAGAGCATGAACAGGGGAGGGGCAGAGAGAGAGGGAGACACAGAATCTGAAACAGGCTCCAGGCTCTGGGCTGTCAGCACAGAGCCCGACGCGGGGCTCAAACGCATGGACCGTGAGATCATGACCTGAGCTGAAGTCAGACGCTCAATCACGCTCAATAGACTGAGCCACCCAGGCGCCCCTATATTCATCTCTTTATAAATGTCTGATTAGTACTACAGATTAATAGTACTATGAATGGTGCCCTGAAGTCTAACCATTTGCTTAAAGGGCTAAAGAAGATATATAAATTAAAATCTAATTAGGAACAAAGGAAAACAATAAATCCATAAGGGCACCTGGGTGGCTCAGTCGGTTATGCCTCTGATTTCAGTTCAGGTCATGATCTCACAGTTGGTGGGTTCAAGCCCCCATCAGGCTCTGTGCTGACAGCTCAGGGCCTGGAACCTGTTTTGGATTCTGTGTCTCCCTGTCTCTCTCTGCCCCTCCCTCACTTGCACTCTGTCTCTGTCTCTGTCTCTGTTTCTGTGTCTCTATCTCTCTCAAAAAGCAAAATTAAAAAGAATCTGTAGAAAACAAGATACTAGATCTTTTGTATTCATTGGCCCTTGTATTTGCTCTTCTTTGAATTAATCTGTTTTTGTTTTCTGCCACTGTTTCAATTGTAGTTATTTCCTTCTATGTATTCTTTTAAAAGATTAAAGTTGTACTCTTCCACTTTTAGATATCTTAATGTGGAAATCACTCTTACTTTTTAAAATTTATTTTTATTTTTATATTTTTAATGTTTATTTTTGAAAGAGAGAGCAGAGGAGGGACAGAGAGAGAGGGAGGCACTGAATCTGAAGCATGCTCTAAGCTCTGAGCTGTCAGCACAGAGCCTGATGCAGGGCTGGAACTCACAAACCATGAGATCATGACCTGAGCCCAAGTTGGACTTTTGACTGGGCCACCTAGTTGCTCCACTCTTAATTACTTTTTGTCCATAGTTCTTTTTTTTTTTAATTGAAAAAAGTTGTCCTAACATAATTTTAAAAGGTCTTCTTTTCCCTATTTACATATCTGTAGTACTATCTGTATTGTAGATCAAGCTTAATATATCCTGGGTATCTTTTTCTGTTATTTTCTTCATTCGCCATTTTCTGTGTCAACAGTGGACACCTCTATCACTGTAGATGTGTAACTAGCCTTGACATGGGGTAAGGCAGACTACCCTACCTTGTTTTTCACAGTTTTCTTAGATAACTTTAGTCATCTGAGTGCATGTGAATTACAGGCAAAGTACATAAAAGCCCCATTTAAAAAAAGTGTTGATATATTTTCTGGGATTGTATTAAGTTAATTTGAGAAAAGTGGTATGTTACCTTTGTTTCAATGGTTTATTTATTTTTTGAGAGACAGCGTAAACATGAGAGGGGCAGAGAGAGAGGTGGACCGGTGTTCCAAAGTGGGGTCTGCACTAACAGACTGACAGCAGTGAGCCCAAAGCAGGGCTCAAACTCATGAACTGCAAGATCATGACTTCTAAGCTGAAGTCTGATGTTCAACCAACTCAGCCACCCAGGGCCCCTTAAATTTGTTTTTTTAATTGTGATTTTGCCTTATGACATTGCTTGCTCTTAACATTAATAAAAATGCATTAAAGCTCTGGGTTCACTTTGCATCCATCTTGCTGAAATATATCTTTCAGAAATTCCTTCAAAGAATATGTGCAGGTAATAATTTTCTTAGTCTTTGAAAATGTTGTGAATAATAGTTGTGGTGCAAATTGTAGGTCAGCACATTTTTTCTTGTTACTCTTTTGAGCTTACTATTTTCTGTTCTCATTTTCATCCACAAGGTCACAGGTGATTATATCTTCTGCAGTCTGATAGTCATTTCCTTAAGATATAATACCTGCTTTTTACTAATGTAAGTCGTCAGCTGCGTTTCTTTAGCACGGTGTTCTGTAGTTTTGCTACAATATATCTGGGTGTAAATTTATCTTTTTCCTCCTCGGTATTCATATTTGCACTTAGAACTGAGTATTCCTGTCTGTCTTCAGTTATGTAAAATTACCAGGCATTATTTGTAAATCTTGCTTTTCTGTAGTTCCACACGAGTCCCTTCTTTAGGAGTTCTTAGTGTTGGATATTAATGTCTATCTTCCATGTCCTTTGAATTTCCATTTTTTTTAAAGTTTGTGTATTTATTTACAGGGGGGGGAGGAGCAGAGAGAGAGGGGAAGAGAGAATCCGAAACAGGCTCTGTCCTGTAACACAGAGCCCAGCCTGGGGCTCTATCTCAGGAACTGCAAGATCATGACCTGAGCAGAAATCAAGAGAAAGGCGCTGAACTGACTGAACTACCCAAGCACCCCTGAATCCTCTGTTTTTAAGTTAATTTGCTTCCCTGGGTTGTGTTCTCAAGGAGTTCTTTATTATTATAATTCTCATTCACTAATTTTATCTTCTGTGCAATCTAGCTATTCTATGATGTTTAATTGTTTTAAAATGGATTCATTTACTCCATTTGTCATTTCCAGTATCAGAGTCAGTTTTTTCTCACAGATACCAAATTATGTAGTGCCCTTTCACCCCTGCTTTTATTTTATAACTCTAGATTACTTTTCTTTTGATTTTCTCTTTTAATTTTACTACTGAAAATTGTCAACCTATCTTTTTAAATTGTTTTGCAGACACTCTGCCAGGATAGTTATCTCCCCTGAATCCATGGCTCACTCATGGTGCTGGTGCTGGTATGAATTTCTGCCTCTTCTAGGCTTGCATTTGGTTAAGAGATGGGCTTTTTTTTTTT
Source organism: Felis catus (assembly GCF_018350175.1). Lineage (NCBI taxonomy): Eukaryota > Metazoa > Chordata > Mammalia > Carnivora > Felidae > Felis > Felis catus. Next base: position 28,784,375 of record NC_058386.1, on the reverse strand, counting down.
TTTGCCATTGTTTTAATTGCTTCTTTTCCCCTTTTTATTCCTCCCTTTATTCCTCCCTAACTTTACTGGTGTCCTTATGTATTCCCTGGAACAGCAGTCCAGATGTTGATATTGTACTGTGCACATTGGGATGTCTGCTTTGTGATCATAATTAAAGTTCTTGAGGATTCAGTGCTCAAGTCAGATTATTTGGGTTTCTTTCTGGCATTGTGGTGTGTCTTTTTTTTTTTCTTCCTCTATGTCTAGTTTAATAGTTTCCTATAAAGATAGGACCTCAGGCAGCAGGTCAGCAACATTTTTCAGTAATTTGTCCTTTCAAGAATGATTACTGGCTAGACCTGTACTTTAACCTGTGACTTCAAGCAGTGATCTTAATTCTGGTTCTTCTCTCGAATGTGGACTCTTACTGAAGGAGCCTAAATGCAGGCATACTGTCAGTTGGGGGAAAAGCACCTTTTAGGATGGCAGCTTCGGCATCTGATCCATGGCAGTGCCAAGCTCGTGTCTAAGCCCTGCGGTGTTACTATGTGGGGTTTTTTTTCCTGTTTTTATATTTTCTCTATCACTGCTCTATATTTTAAACAGGTAATATGCGTTAAGGCATAAATCGTCATGCCATCTCAATTAGGGAGTTTCAATGCTTTCTATTTAATCAACTGGTATTCATTAACTTCACAAAATTAAAATTAAAACCCACAGAAATATACTACTAATACATTCGTAAGAGATAAACCAGTTCATTATGTTTTAGGGGGCAGCGTATGCATATTGTTCTGACATACTAAAATTAACAATAAAGGTTTCTGTTTTGTCTTTGTCTTCTCTATCAAAAAGTTTAGTATCCAAATTTAAAAGTATTTAACAATTTTGCAGGAATTTGAGTTAATACAGGTAAACCTGGATTAACTGAATGTTTTCAAAAAATTATTTGCCAAATACAACCTTTAATAAGAATATGGCCAAACCCAAAGTAATAACATCGGGTACGGGTAAGGATGTGGAACAGTAGGAATTCTTCCTTACCGGTGGGCATAAAAAACAGAACAGCTACTTTGGAAGATAGTTGGCTGGTTTCTTAATAAACAAAGCATACTCATTAAAAAAAAAATCGTACCATTCCAGCCAGCAATTGTGCTCCATGATGTTTATCCAAATAAGTTGAACACTTGTCCTCAGGATAAACCGCCTACAAATGTTTATAGCAGCTTTGTTCACAATCGCCAAAACTTTAGGCAGCCATGTTGTCCTTTGGTAGGTTAATAGATCAATAAACTGTGGTCCATCCACACCATGGGAATATTGCTCATCACTAAAAAGAAATGAGCTTTTAGGCCATAAAAAGACGTGAAGGAAACTTAAATGCATATTCCTAAGAGAAAGAAGCCAATCTGAAAAAGCTGTATAGTGTATGGTTCCAACAATATGACATTCTGAACAAGGCAAAACTGTGCAAACCATAAAGAATCACTGGTTGCCACGGTTTGAAGGGAGGGATGAATATGTGGAGCACAGAGGATTTTTAGGGCAGTGAAACTAATCTATGATATTGCAATGATGGATATATCTCATTATACTCTTGTAAAAATCCATGGACTGTACAACCCCAGGAATGAACCCTAATGTAAACTGTGGACTGTGGATGATCATGTAACCATGTAGGTTTATCCACTGTAACAGATGTACACCTCTAGTATGGGATGTTGATAGCTGGTAGGCTGTGAATATGTGGGGAGAAGGAGTATATGGAAAATCTCTGTATGTTCTTCTCAATTTTTCTGTGAACCTAAAACAACTGTAGAAAATAAAGTGTACTTAAAAAAATATTTACCAACACAAATCATGTTGTTTTAAGCACAGTTTTAAAACATGCTCAGTGTAGTACCATATGCTCATGAGTGTACAATAATTCCTTTGAAACTGCTTATCTTCAAACATGTATATTTAAATAAGACTTGTCCATATAATAGCAGGTACTTTATTTTCTCCTTTTGCATATATTTAATATGATAATCAATTCAACCTGGTATTATTCTGGCTGCTAGTCAAAGCCTCATACGTGTTTGTTAATTTGCCACTTGTTCCTTATACAACATCTTGGCTATTTAATAAGCACTTGGAAAAGTCAAGAGAGTCCTGCCCCAGCATGGGTCTTAATTGAATATGTACTGCACAATAGAATTAAATTCAGAACAAGCCATCAGTGGCAGATGATCCATCAGTTACGAACAAAGCTTCGGTGGGAGGGATGGTGTAAAGGTGATAAAATGATGGCAGCAAAGGGCTTTGGAATATTGTATGATAGGATTATATAATGGCTTTAAGGACACCCCAGGCTAAAGTGGACCAAGTCCTCTCTGGGGCCGCCTGCTCTCATTTATTTGTGAGTCCTTTCACTGTAAAAACGTAAGGATTTTTAGATAAAGGTTTCTGTCATCTTCTCCCAATTTCTTTGGAGAATCTTTGAAATCCTGCCTCTAAGAAAATTAAGGAAGGTAATAATAATGTGGGTAGATGGTATCAAAATGCTCAGTGTGGTGTTGTTGTTGTTGTTGTTGTTGTTGTTTTGTTTGATCACAGCTATTACTAATAGCAGAACTTGTGGTGTTGAGGATTAAGTTTTTGGTACAGGTAGTTCTCAGGTGGCTGTGTGATAACATATTTAAACATTTACAATATGCTTCCAAGCTGGAACACTTTGATGTCGTTCTGTCTGTGAAATAAATGGTATTGTGTGAAACATTACAGCAGATCTTTTAGAGTGAGTTGACAGGATGGCAGCATAGTTACTCACAGTTCAGACGACGACAATATAGAATGTAATGAGCCATAATGCTATTAGTTTTCACTTGAGAATTTTCATGTTGTATTTTGTACAGTCCTTAAAATATCATGCATAAAACATTGTGCCGAAACAATAGCAAGTTTTATATTCATAACGTCATTACGAGCCAACAGTTTAATAACCATAGGAAACAATGGAAAATTTGCCTCAGACTCTTTTGGAAGGTGGGAACGAGAATAGCTGCTGCGTGAATGGTCCCATCTGAAAGGCGCTCTGGCTAGATAAGTAGATACCACAGTGTGACCCTTTGTTTTGCTGGGAATCTCTGTAAATGCCGCTGGAGTGAACAGGGCATTTGAGGCTATGGCATCTTTAAGGAGAGGGTGAATCTATTGTACTCATCCTCGGTGCCCACCAGAAAAAAAAAAAAGTGCATCCCTCAGGTAATGAATTGACCACTAACTCAATGAAAGAGAGCAGGAGGCTTGGAAGAATAATGACTCCAGAATAGAATATGGAAATAACCATCGTATAGCAGCATTTGAAAAGAGCGTGGCTCTCTAATACCTTGGATTTGCTTCTGTTATGGTAGGACATAATTTCATCATTATGATTACTAACAGATGGAGTGATACATTTTGTTTCCAAATACTAACACAAAAGAGCAAACCACAGAACTTGATGAGAAGGATGCTACATTTGATATTTACTAGTGTATATGTGGCGCTAGACAAGTACTGAGAAATTAATCTCTTGGAATGAACCACCATCGAACACTTCTGTCAAGTAATGCCATTTACTTTCCTTATTAACATACTGAGCGATTCTGTTGGATCACTTAGCATGGTGAGCTTATTAGGAAAATAACATTGGTTCGAGCAAAGAACTCCTGTGACCTTTCTAAATGAAAATAGCATGATGCTCAAAATAATTGGTGGAAGGACCATCTCTACACACAAAGTGGTTTTGTGCAATCAACTGCCATACTGAGAAGAAACTTTGTTTTTTGTTTTTAATGTTTGGAATGCCGAAGATTTTTCTGTTTCTTTTCTATTTTAATTAAAGAGAATGAAAGTTGTATTTACATTAAATGCAGACAGCACCCTCCTTCCTAGAGTGAGTGTTTCTCCCAAATGGCTACCTTTTCCCCCCTTGGTCTTCAGGAAACCCTTGATCACACTCTAAGAGCAGTTAGGCCTTTTTGAAAATAGGAAAATCAAAGGGAAGTTACATTTAAGATCTCAGAATTTTTGCATATATCATAAAATGATTACTAGGAATGCATTACTCAATTATGTATTTATAAATGGGCTAAAACATCTAGATAAAACGTGGTTAATGCTGAAGAAACTCGTTTATAAGAAGGAATGGGAAGAATCAGTAGTGGTCTGCTTGATCTCAGTATCCTAATACTGTATCCCTTGTGAGTAAATAAAACATTGTGTTTACCATCTAATGATTAAAATAGCGAGTAAATAATTTTGAGTAAGGCATACTTAATCATTTTCTCAAATATCTTTCTAAGCCACATGTTCAGATGAAACAAAAAAAAAGTACTTTGTAAACATTGATATCTGAAACCTGAAACTAAAATATATAGGAATATAGTTTGTCCTTCAGAGATGTGATGCTCTCAGTTAAAAAGTCAGCTTCTATTTTAAATCAGAATTTATGTGTAGTTTGTGATTGGTTTAAAATATAAATGTTTTATACCCCTTCTTGTCTAGCACAGAATGAAATCATCTTGAAGGATTTTTATTAATCACATAAGTTAGAAGCCATATGTTTCAAGGAAAAAATATTTCCAAGAAATAGAGGTCTGCTTGAGGCCTGACCCATGTTACCATCAAACCCAAGCATAATTTGCTCTGTGTGGCTGTTGAAAATTATGTTTTACATATCATTTACTATCCATTACACTGTATTACATCATGACTACTCATTGTTTTGTCTTTCATTTGTACCTATTTGTTCATATTTTTAAACTAGATCAAAAATTTCTGGGAAGACATTTGTTGCCATATCCCCATAATGTACCACATTGCAGATGGGAAATAATTAGACAATTGGGAGCATATGAGATCATTTATATTTTTGTGTATAAATGTGTAAAAAGACTTCCCCTTGATTATAGATATAAATATTATGAAGTATAACTGAGCTTGTGAGACTATCAATAAACCCAAATGTCTATGAAATGTAAAGTCTAGCTCAAACATATGATTAAACTGTCAGTAGTAAAAGGAAAATGTAGAATCCTACTTAAGTTGTAAAGTTTTTCTTCCTTGGTACATATAATTAGCCAGAAATCAGTCTTTACCCAATATCCATTTAATGTGAGGAGCCATAGGATAATTTTAAAGCTCATATATAAGTCCTAAAGGAATGAGGAATACAGGATAGGAGAGGATTATTCTGTGATGCCCTGTCTTCCAGTAGGAAATCGTGGAAGTCTCCTGAATGAGAAGTCCTGGGAATAGACTGAACGGGGAAGAGAGTACTAGCGGTTTACATTGCTACCTATCCTATTTTACTGAGGTCTGTGCCACTAAAAATTTGCATCATGGCCTTCTAGGAAGGCATGTGTGTATGGACTAACTAAGAGTCCAGCCATTTTTATGATAGTTCAGATAATGAAAATCACTAATGGATGATAAGATATTTTATTTTTCTGTTTTTCTTAAGTGCAGCATTGCATAAAATCAAGGAAATAAACACTTAATTCAGTTAAAGAATTCTTCTGGGTAGGCCACAGCACATGAGAATTCTAGAGTTGGAATTCATTTGAAAGATTATCCGGACTGTTGACAGAGAAGTATACGGTTGGGGTGGGGGGGACGGGACCAAGAGGTTAAGGGACTTGCCTAAAGTCTTGAAATTACTGGTGCATCAAAACCACACATATATTCTTCCTCCTTAGTCTCCTTGCTAGTGTTATTTCTTTTTTTGTTTTTAATGTTCCTGTTGGAACACAGGATAGTTCTCTCTTTAAGTTTTTGACGAACCTTCATACTCTATTCTGGAGTGGCCGCCTCTTTTAAATGTAACAGCCTTTCTACACCATGAAGTTATGCCTAAGTATAGAGAAGGATAACGTAGAAGAATAATAAAATGATTGAAAAAATTCTGTTGTTACATGTTACGCAAATGTTCATCTTTCCCATTGTTCATTAGTAAACCAAATATGTCTTTCACATGCTTTCGTCCTCCACATAACATGTCATAGGGTTTTTGTGATTACATTTGAAATGTTCTTGATATGAATAGTTTGCTTTTCTTCACTGTTTGACATGCTTGATGTTTGGAGGGAAACAACTGTCTTGATAAATGAATAGTTAAAACATTATTTTCTGGTTTCCAGATTATATTGAATAAAAATAATACATTTTTGTGTATATTTATGTATTTGTCTTCTATACATAAACACATATGTATTTGTATTATGGAGTTAAACCGCTTGTGGAATATTATACAGAAGTAATAATAGTCTGTATAATTTAGGCAATCACAGGCCTTAGCAAGCTTAGAAACCATAAATCTCTGACATTTTACTCTTCTATCCATTAGGAATTCCCGGATGGATTTAGAACAAGGCCAAATCAATGTTGCAGTGTGTTTCAGTTGTAGAAACTAGACTTGTAATCTTTCTGAGTGGCTTTTTTTATTACAAAAAAACAGTATCCTTAGTTTTGGGGTTTGATCTCTACACTGTTGACACAGACTACGTTTCCAGACATTGACAATCTTTGTTCTATTCTTCATGGATTACAGAATATGCCAGATGTGTAGAATTTTCCTGGAAGAGTTGGAGTCACCCAAAAGTCATTAAAAAGTTGAAAAATGAAAGCATTACTGTTACGATACAAAGTAGTACTCATTGAAACTGAAATTTCAGTACTTAGCTATTGTGGCTGCTCAGCTCTCTAATCTTATGTTCACACTTAGGCCTCACCATAAAGCATTTGTTACATTAAAAATAAGGAGGACAAACTGAAAACTAATAAAAGACAATGGAGAACACATCTGATTTACCTGCTAAATGCTCCTTTTATCTTTTGGTTAATGAATAGAAAAAAGGTAATTTTAGTGAGTTATTATCAACAAGAAAGATAAATAAACACAATGTATGCCATTTTATTTAAGTTCTTGAATATTCAAACTAAGTTGTTTCCAGTAACTTTCTAATTCATTGCCTGCTTTTTCCCACTTTTCCCCAGAAACTGGTTTTTGGTCATTGATTTTTTTTTTTAGTTGAGAGAGACAGAGAGAGGGAGGGAGGGAGGGAGGGAGGAGGAGAGTATGCACCAGTGGAGGAAAGGGGCAGAGGGAGAGAGAGAGAATCTCAAGCAGGCTCCACGCCCAACACACAGCCTGACACAGGGTTCTATCCCAAGACCCTGGGATCATGGCCTAAGCCAGAATCGAGAGTCAGATGTTAAGTTGACTGAGCCACACAGGTGCCCCTAGTCATTGTTTATTTTCTTATTTCTCGCTTTACTGAGCCCTAAAATTAGCCACGCACATTTAGCTGAAGTACTGGTACAATGTATAATAAGCTAGTATTATAGAAGTACATTAGTTCTAAACAATAATTAAGAAGCAAAAAGTTGTATATTTATAAGCCACATTCTAGGATTCCAGGGGAAATATTTCCACTATAATAATGTTAATGGAGTGCCTAGGTGGCTCGAGTAGTTCAGCGTCTGACTATTCATTTCAGCTTAGCTCAAGGTCACACGGTTCATGGGACTGAGCCCTGTGTCAGGCTCTGTGCTGGGTGTGGAGCCTGCTTGGGATTCTCTCTCTCCCTCTTTCTCGGCCACTACCCTGCTCACACTCTGTCTCTCAAAATAAATAAACTTAAAAAAGGCAAGCTAGTTTCTCTTATTTATGAATTAAATTTATGCATGGGAAAAAAGTCACATATCTGATAACAGAATGTACAAATAATATGCTTTTTTGTGTGTAGGGTGGCAAGAAGAATAGACCAAAACGTTGTATTTACCCCATTCATCATGATATGTTTGGAAGTTATTTAAAACATAAGAACTTCTTGATAATCTGTTTTGAAAACATGTTTTGCATGGCCTCAAGAACCTAGAGCTTTCCAATATACTTTAATTATGTAGTGCATTATAAAATAAAGCTTCATTTAGATTATGTTAGGCCATTTTATAGTACAACCAAATGTGATATATCCTTTTATTTCATTTTAGTCCTACAGTGTTAGATAAGCTCAGTTGTGTTCAAGAAACTATGTTTTTGTAGACAGGATGGATACTAATTCATTCTGTATTAGTCTTGAGGGGAAGTAAATTCTGACACACTGCCTACTCTGTTGCAAAACTAACCAAATCAAACAGTTTATTCCACAACTGACCAATTCAGAGAGAAAACAAACCAAGCTAAAGTATCATTTTAATTTAAATTACCAACTTGTAAACTCTGAGAATAAATAGAGATGAACTCAAAGTCTAAATAATATTTATTTTTATGTTGAGCTGTTGCTAAGTTTCACTATGTTTGACCAAACCAACCTGACTCTGTGCTTATGTAATTGTGAGCAAGCTGACATCTGCATGTGAGTACTTACTTTGGATTTTATGGTGATCATATTGCTATCAACATGATTTACAATTATACAGGAAGTAGCAATACTTTGATTTTGCTGACTTGCTTACTCCGTAATGTGATCTACGTTTTACATAATCAAAAATCAACTCTCCATACCAGTGGTTAGCCAAGGAATGGCAATTTTAAAAAAGCAAGAAGTTTTTTTAAAAATGGATTTTATTATGAAATTCCTTTTTACTTAAACTCTGGTATGCATCTCATCAGGGCTGATAGAAGTTTCTGAATCATTATAAAATCTCTTGAGTAGAAGTAATAATGGAACACATGAAGGGATTTCCATGCTTTCCCCCCCCCCCCCCATGAAATGTTGAGATTGGTTAATCTTCATTACTTTACTGTCTTCCTACCATTGGAGAGTAGCACTTGTGTATGTCAAACTTTAAATCGAAACCACTTGAGGTCTGTGTTCAATTTCAGATTCTGATATGGTAGGTTTGAGGTGTGCCTGAGTTTCAGCATTTTTAATGAGGTGATACTGTTTTGTCATGAATAGCAAAGGTATATGTAGACAGTGACATTCAGTATTGATTAAACTTTTCACTTAAACCTAGATAGCACTTAATAACCTTGGTAATTGCTACCCCATTCTTACTTTAGCAAATTTTTGTAAACATCTCAAACCCTCATAAAGATTATGATAGTACAAAGCATAGGGTTTCAAGTTGGATATAACATTATTAAAAAGCCTCAGTTCCAACTTTGGGCAAATTTCTCAATTCACTGGATCTCGATTTTCTTATCAGCAAAATGCAAATGATCCTGCCTGTGTTACATGGGGATGATGCTTTAATATGCCACAAGAATCATCTAAAATGAACAGTAGCTAACATGGAATTTAAAGTACAAGATTCCTTCTGCAAACGCCATGGTTTGTTTATATAACTCGGTGTATGTATGTATGTATGTATGTATGTATGTATGTATGTATATATGTTACAGGTAGATATAGTAGATACATACATACATTAATATATACACAGCATGCATGTGAGCTAGAAAAAAGCAAAGAGACAGTGGTCTTCAAAGGTATAAAATGTATGAGTTCAAGAGAGTACAGACCTCCAAATGAACTCTTCACCATCTTACATTTTAACATTTATTGAGGTCTTATTGATATATTAAAAAATGCACATATATAATGTATACAATTTAATGGGTAGTCTTTTGAATTTAGTCTTTTGAATTTAGTATTTGGTAACCTGGTTGTGGGTTTTGGGAAAAATTCTAATTTAGATCCCTTCCAGTTGATATACCATAGTACTTTGCAAATGATAGATTCAAGAAGGAATATATTTGTTCCTGCTGGAAGTTTTGTCACAGGACAATTTTCACATTATAGGAGTGGAAATTCATTTAGAACTGGCTGGCAGGTTAATTTGAAATCAATTCAAGAACTATGAATGCCTATTGTTAACTATTTTTAGTTTGAAAACTCTGTAGGCTAATGATAGATGGCATGCTGTGATTGTGCATGTGTCTGTGTGTGTGTGTGTGTGTGTGTACACGAGAAAGAGAGAGAGAGATTGACATGCTGATATATGCTTCATCACTGAATTTTTAAATAGAGGAATTAAGTTATTTTAACTTATGAAAACACAAAATATATTAAAATAAAGCAATAACATTTATGCTTTTATACAAATAATATTAAAAAATGAGATATTAAAAAATGAGAACAGTGAGATTCTCTGTTTTTTTTTAATACCCATCTCACTTCATATCTAAAACAGAGTGCTGTAATCCGCATGTCAGTGAAGTATTTCACTTACTCCTATATTTGGTTGTTACTGCTGAGTGACATGGAAATCCTATTTCACAAAGGTTTGTGTAGCAAAGACTAGACTGCTCTACAACTACTAAATTGTTTCATTTCATACAAGTGTTTACCTCAAATTTTTGGTGATAGGACTAATACCATGTATAATCACTTTAAATTATTCTAGTCTTTTGTTGACTTGATGCATGAACAGCTTGAGGGACATTTAATCCCTGCTTATATCAAACTCCTTTTTGTTTGTATCACAGATAGGTGGGAGATGAGTTGATAAAATATACATATTTAATGAATAAGACACATCAAATAGTACTACAAATATATGTAACTGGCGGACAAAAACTATTCCTATCCTCGCCATCCGTGGAGTTACTTCTAAGACAAAAAGATTGTAAAGGTCATGAATCTGTAGTTGTGGGATCAAGCTCCATATTGGGTTCCATGCTGAGCCTGCTTGGGATTCTGTCTTTCTTCCCTTAACCCTGCTCACTCTCTCTCTTTAAAGAAAAAAAAAATAATAATAATGATAAATGGGGACTATAGGAGATGTATGAATCCTGGAGAAAAAGATCATTTTCAAAGGATACAGCCTCTTGCATCAGGCTGCCTAGGTTCATATCTACCTTTCACTAGCTTTGTGTCCTTTAACAACCTTGAGATTTCCACCTATGTAGCTTCTCTGAGCTTCAATTATGTCGTCTGTAAAATGCTGATAAAAATGAGCGCCTACGTTATGGAGTTGTTGTGCCGATTAAATTTCCATATTTCCCTGAATCTAAGAAATTGTCAATCATATGACGTCATTTTGTGTACCACTACGAAAGAAGAAAAAATAAAGTAACCCCTAAACTGTATGCACCAATGCTTTTAAATATATACTCAATCTTAGAAATAATAAAATGTGAAATAGGTCATCTCAGAATCCATCAAACCTAGTAGACAGTACTGATAAGGTACTTAAATCAGTATTTGGCACATATTAATTGCTCAGAATTTGCTGTCATGGGATAGAATTTCTCTCAGGGCAGATCATGTTTCCCACATAGAAAATGGAGGCCTTCTAAAAGGGATGACTCACAACAGGCTTCAGTATGGAAGAGCAAACGTCGAAACTGGACAGTGGTCACAAAGGACCCTTGTGTAGGGTTTCATTCCTTCCAGCTCTTCTGTTGCACAACACAGAGGTAAAAGCCCTTTTATAGTGGACCATTTTGCATTCCTCCCCCGCCTCCGAATTCTCTTTAATTATCCCCATGTACAAGTCATGCAAGGCCTGTGCTCCCACCCAGTTCCATGTGGAAGTTTGTGGAGACCACAGTGGGGAGCATTTCACCAGGAGCTGGGACCCAGGCAGTGCAGCTGATGCACACTAGGAATGGCACTGTCCAATAGCTCCATGTGGTGTCAAGGTCCGCCTTGAGCAGCTTTGTAAGAAAGAGTCTCTGAGAGTGATAAGGAGGGAACCACACCCAGAGAAGTAACTACCAGGGGATTTGTGATTTAGGAATAAATGTGAGGAACAAAACCTTTCTCCAGGATTTTATTTCTTTTTCACTTTTTTTTAAGTGTTTATTTTTGGAGAGAGAGAGAGAGAGAGAGATTGAGCACCAGAGCACGAGTGACCTCGAACAGAGGAGGAGCAGAGAGAGAGGGAGACACAGAATCTAAAGCAGACTCCAGGCTCTGAGCTGTCAGCCCAGAGCCCAGCATGGGGCTGGAACCCACAAACTGGAAGATCATGACCTGAGTTAAAGTTAGATGGTTAACTGACTGAGTCACCCAGGCACCCCTCTTCCTCCAGGATTTTAGAGAAAGGTGACTGTTAGAATGGCAGAAGTGGCTAATGGTTAGTTGGCATAAGTGATGAAATTTTTTCACAGTATATACAGTCTACTAGTGGTCATTGAATCATGTTAGTGATTTTCCTCTATTGCCTCACTTTTGAAAAGTATATTTTTATATTTCTGATATCAGAATATACAACAACAGTGACAGTATTAATACTTCTAACACATAGAATGTACTATGTTCCAGGTGCTATTCTAGATACATACAGTTTACTATGTTACAAGTGCATTACTGGTGTTAACTCAGTGGTAAGTCTATGAGCTGGGTGCAGTTGTTATCCCTCATTTAACAGTTGAGGAGACTGAAGTATGGAAAGGTTACTTCTCCAAAGTGTCAAATGTCCACAAACACACACACGTATATGGCCACATGGACAAGAACTATTAGGTAGCAGAGATGGGCAGCACGGTCCTAACCATTACATTCTTAAACAATTTCACAAGACCATGGGATCGACATTCCTTCCCCCAAACAGTTTCTAAGCCAGTGATAACTTTACAACCTTGTGGTAGCCTGAAGTTTAGAAAATGAATATGGTGACTGCATTGTGTCTACAGTCCTGTTCTTGTATCTACCTGTATCCAGGACCCCCAAGGTCAGTGGCAGCAGGCATGGATGTTGGCTTCTCCTGTGCATCTGAGTCTCAGCTGTGGCAAAAAGTGAGCTTGAGCAAGATTATTTTAATTAAACATTTTATTCTGACTTAATTGTAGAATTAAAGAGTGTTGTAAAGTATAATACAAAAAGATGTTGTATAACATTTACCCATTTACCCTCTGCTGCTCTTATCTTGGAAGTAAATAGTAAAATATCATGACATTTTAGAATGAATCCATCTTAATCAGAGTTCCCAGATTTTTCCTTGTATTCCTGTGTGTGTGTGTCTGTGGTGAATTCAAAGACATTTTTAAAAAAATATTTTAGCATTCATTTCTGAGAGAGCACAAACAGAGGAAGGTCAGAGAGAGGGAGACACAGAATTCGAAGCAGGCTCCAGTCCCTGAACTGTCAACACCGAGCCCAATGCGGGGCTCAAACCCATGAAAAGTGAGATCATGAACTAAGCCGAAGTCAGATGCCTAACCAACTGAGCCACCCAGGTGCCCCAGAATCCACTGTAATTTTAAAACATGTGAGATAGTGCCTCCACCACTATAGTCAAAATTCAGATCACTTGCATGACCATGGGGTCCTTCCTGCTGCCTTTTTATGCCAACACCCATTTTTCTCCTTCCACCCTGTCCTGTCCTATCCTAACCCATGGCAACAGTCTGTATTTCATGTCTATAATTGTGTTATTTCAAAAATATTACGCAAGCAGAGTAGTATAGATTTGGAATTGGCAGCTCAGCCTAGTTGTCTTTAGATGCATCTAAGTTACTGCGTGTAGCAAATAGTTTCCTTTTTTCTTGTTTAAGAAAATTGAAGTATAGTTGACATACAGTGTAATGTTTCACGTGTACACCATGGTGAATCACCAATTCTCTGCAGTATGCAGTGTTTACTACAATAAGTGTAGGTACCATGTATCATCATACAAGGTTATTACAACATTATTGACTGTGCTGTATTTTACATCCTTGTTTCTAACTTATTTTATAACTGGAAGATTGTATCCATTAATATCCTTCACATATTTCACCCATCCCTTCCCCCGCCCTCAGCCTTGGAACTACTAGTTGGCTCTCTTTATTCATGAGTCTGATGATTTTGTTGGTTCATTTGTTTTGTTACATTCCGTATGTAAGTGAAAGCATATGGTATTTGCTAATATATATTGCTGATTCATTTATTATGGATATCCCAGCGTTTATTAAAGGGGCAGAGAAAGAGGGAGATACAGGATCCAAAGCAGTCTCTAGGCTCTGAGCTGTCAACACAGAGTCTGACGCGGGGCTCGAACCCAGGAACCACGCGATCATGCCATGAGCTGAAGTCGGACGCCCAACCGACTGAGTCACCCAGGCACCCCGGTTGGTTGGTTGGTTGGTTGGTTTTTAAAAAGCCACACAACTATTTTCCAGAGGTGGCTCTAGCATTTTACACTCTTAACAGCAATATGTAAGTCATCTAGTTTCTTAACATCCTTGTCAACATTTGGTGTTGTCACTATTTTTTATTTTAGCCAGTCTGGTCAGTTTGTAGTTTTGTCTCACCGTGGTTTTAATTTGCATTTCCTTAATGCCTAGTGATGCTAAATATCTTTTTTATATATTTATCATCTGTATATATTCTTCAAAAGAATGTATTTTTTCAGTATTTTTTCCCTATTTTCTTTTTCTTTTTTCCGTTTTAGAGTAAGTGAGAGAGTAAGTGGGGTGGGGGAGAGGGGGGAGAGAGAGAAAGAGAATCCCAGGAAAGCTCCACATTCAGGGCAGACCCTGACCCAGGGCTCGATCACACAACCCTAGGATCATGACCTGAGCTGAAATTAAGATTTGGATGCTCAACCAACTGAGCTATCCAGGAGCTCCACCCCATTTTCTAATTGAATTTTATTTTTTTTACTTTTGACTTTTTAGTTACATATTCTAGTTACTTACCTAGGTCAGTAAAAGTGATAAGCAGGCATTTTCTTATACTTTGTATCATTTCTTTCATCTTCTTAACAGGTTACTTCCCAGAGCATGACTTTTAAAATTTTGATGAAATTTATTTTATTAATATTTCTGCTTATGGGTTGTGCTTTATATGTTAAGCATAAAAAGTCTTCACTTAAGTCACAAGTATTATCTCATATATGTGTATACTACTAAAATTTTTATCATTTTATATTTAACATGTCAGTTTTGCATAAAGGGTTAAATATAAGTCTACTTGCTCCGGTGCCCTTTCTTGAAAAGACTATCATTCCTTCATTGAATTGCTTTTACAACTTTTACAAAACTTTGTGGGTATGTTTGTACCAGTTTATTTCTGGGTTCTCTCTTCCATTGCATTGATGTAAAACTCTACCCCCCCACCATTTCCAACTCTCTTTCTTATAATTGAGTAATAAGTCTTAATGTTGACCAGCATGATTCCTGTCACTTTTTCTTAGTCAAGGTTGTTTTAGCTATTATAGGGTTGTGTCATTCCATATAAATTTTAGAATAAGCTTGTTTGTGTCTACAAAAATGACCTTGCTTGTGTTTTGATAGGAATTTCATTAAAACTACACATCAACCTAGAGAGAATCATCATTTTCACTACGTTGAATCTTCCAGTCTCTTAACACGGTGCATCTCTCCACTTTGGAGATCTGACTTCTTACATGATGCTTTGCTTTCTAACAGTACCTGACATTGGGATTAGATTGTGTTTTCATGTTTCTACTATTCGTATAATGGCGTTATTGTCTGTTATGCATGTGATTAGAAAAAGAAAGGGAAAATAGGAAAGGGTCCAAAATTGCAGTTTTCAAAGGCAAGCAATTTTTAAAAATTTAAGTCACTGTATCTAAAAATATACCATATGTGTATGATGTAGTAATTTTAAATGATAAGGTTATAATTGTTTATAGACAGATTGATAGAGACCTATAATTTTTCATGAATGCAAAACATCTTTCTAATTACATTAAAGTCATGCATCAGGGTGTTTCTTAATCACTTTTTTAGCCTACAGTTTTGTGATTCATGTTGTAAAATGAAGACTGGTCCTTATATTCTAATATTTATGAATAATCCCTGTATATTAAAACAGACAACAAAGTAATTAGAGCCCAGTACTAAATTTAAAAGTGAATTAGAAATGAACTTTTAAGTAATTGAAAACCCTAAAGGCATTGTGTTACGTAAATTGGGAAGGGTCTGAGTCATTTTCTCCACTAAATGAATTATTTAGCTTAATTTAAAACATTCAGATTAATACAGCTTCACAGGTAATAACCTGGGAAAAACACAGGGTTGATAGCTAAGATATTTATATAAAGTTCCCAACTTTATAGAGAAGAGGAAAAAAATTGGCCGTTTTTGCCTCCCTTCCCCACAGTTATCTGTATCTCTTGAAATGGTTCTCCTGTGATGACATATATTTTTTAAGTTTTGATTTTAAAGCATCTTTTTATTTAAATGCCATGGGAAAATGTGTTAGCTTTTATTGGCTAGTTTAAGGGCGTAGATGCCAGAAAAAAAAATTAAAACCATTTAGAATCAAGCAGTTGATACTTGACATATATGTGCAACTCTGTAATAAGGTATTTCATTTGTCAGGGTGTTGCAGAATGGAGTGTGTTTATGTGTGGAGTGATGTATTCATACACACGTGGACACATGGGCAACTGGAGGTCTTTTATCACTCACTCAAGTACATTGTCAACAGGTCAATCACTATATGACTCTTGTTTTAAACTCTGAGACAATCCATTGCTTTCAGCCCTTACTTCTGGAGTGAAAACTTCATATACAAATCAGTATGGAGGTGGTAAGTTTTTATTTCAAGTTGTAATAAATATTGTATACTCAAACCACCAGATAAAGCCTTGAAAAATGTAGACATTGTTGTATACACAGAAACATGCTTCGTTATGAATCCCATTCATTTTCATCTTCTACTTTATTACTTCAAAGGGAGAAGCTGTTGATTTTTCTGATCTCCCTGTGTCAGCCATGACCCTGGCAAGAAACGGAATCTAGCACAGATGGTTCATTGAAACCCGGTAATGGGACTACTTTCAGAGCTATGGGCAGGTTTAAAGGAAACAACAACAAGAAAAAGGGCTTTTGGAGTTCATATATATTACCAGCAGTAGGAGACTGTTAAATGTCCCCCTACTCAGGTGTGAAGGATCAAGCAAAGGAGGTAGCATTTTCTAAATTCAGTAAGAGAGCATTGGAAGAGGGGATTCCTAATAGGACATTTAGGACTGTAAGCTGCCACTATGAGAAATAAGGCCCAAAGAAGATGCAGTGGAATGGGGAAGAAATGCCTTTCTCTTTGCCTGCCTTTTTTTTCTAATGGGTGTGCTGCCCATTGGCCCAAATCAACCAAGAATAGTCAGCAAAGGATCTAATGAAATGTAACATATGGGGGATCAGCCTTGCAGGCACAGAGTAAAGCAAAGAAGGACATAAAAGTGGTTGGGTTCATACCAGAAGAAGACAGGAGAATAAAATATTCAAGGCATAGAAAGAAAAAAACACCAACCTAGAATTCTGTATCATTGAAATTATCTCTCAGAAGTGAGGGAGAAATAAATACTGTATCAGACAAACCAACACTGAGAGGATTTGTTGCCAGTAGATTTGCCTTACAAGAAATGTCAGAAGTACTTCGGAGAGAAAGAAAATGATGTAGCTCAGACACTTGGATCTACTTAAAGGAAAAAAAAAAACCTTAGAGAAGGGCTAAATGAAAGTAAAATAAAATCTTTTAATTTTCATACTCCTAATAATGTAATAGATATCTGTCCAAAATCATAATAGCAATAATGTATTGGGTGATTAGAGCTTACTGATAAAATAAATGAATGGCAGCAATGTTATAAATTTCAAGGAGGAGAGTGGAATAGTTTGTTATATATAATGTAGCTGCACTAGCTATGGGGAAAAATTGATTGCAGTGGGGAGCAGAGAGAAAATGTCATAATTCCTTACTTTAGTCAATGTCAGAACTGTCCCCTAGCTAGTTCAAGTTCAAGTTCACTTATTTTTAACCATAAATTATTTCATTTTATTCTTTTCCTAATAACTGAATGAAAATAGAAAAAAATGGGGTCTATAAAGTATAAGTGAGAACCTAATACAGTTTCTCTTTTCTAATGGATTTAACTACTACTCCTAGCCTTGTCTCAATATATTTTTTCAAATAATATTTTTCTACAAACCTCCTTTTCAAGAACCAGTTGTATTATTAGAATTCCCTGTCTTCAAATGGAGGATTTATTCCGGTAGCCCTTCCCCCCCACATCCCCTTTTTTTATTGTTTTACAAAGAGGGACTTACACCTATCTTTAATCTTACTCTGTTCTCCAGTTTTCTGAAGGTATACCTCAGAATTGGGAAATCGTAAAAAGTACTTTATTCATGAATGTGACAGGAAACATAACTTGAGGGGCACCTGGTTGGCTCTTTCGTGCAGTCCTTGATCTCGGAGTCATGTATTTGAGCCCCAAATGGGGTGTAGAGATTATTTAAGAAATAAACTTTAAAAGAAAGAAACAGGTACCTTTGAAGACAAAGATGATAATGAAAAAGGCATATGTGCACACACATACACACGCACCTACATACATATTAAACCCAGGTTTAGTAACTTAGCAGACTTCTTAATATCCCAAATAAAGCTAAAAAATAAAGCTAACACTGAAACTTCACAATAAAATGTTTACTTTTTTAAAAAGTGGTGAAGGGAGTATGAAAGCTTTGGTTGTTTTGAGAAGTTAATTGAATCCAACATATTATAGGAATGTAAACAATGGCATTTAATATAATATGGGTTATAGGCTATATTCAAGTCATGCTACTTATGAATTTTTGAACACTTGAAAAAAATTAAACCTAACTTTATGAAATAAACCTATATCGACTTATTTTCTGTAATCCTCCTCTAAATTCAGACCATTTTTGAAACCTCATTTAAAGTCAAGTAAAATACTCTCTGTGGTTTCCGTAACAGGCTCCCACTTTCAGGCTTCAGTGAGTAACTATATTGCTTATGGGGCTCAGGAAAGTTTTTGAACCAAATTATAAATGGTCATTATTTCAGAGGTTATTTTCATTTTTTTAAGTATTAAGAGTTTCAAAATAGAATGCCACTCAATTAGAGACTCAATCTGAATGAAGTCCCCACCCCCCCAGCTCTGGGACCGTATTAGAGAAAACAGCATGTGTAGGTTCACCTGGTTCACAATTCCTCTTTAATCTTGCCTCCCCAGAAGATTTGTCAGGAGACTAATGAAGCCTAAGTGTCAGGGCCCCTCCATTTCACAGAACTCTTTAAAGACACTGCTAAAGCCTCCAGATAGCCACATGCTTAAAAAATACCCAAAACTAAGAAGGTCCTCAAATTTTAGGCCCCGTATATTTGGATGAAGATCACTCTCATAACTCTCACACTCATTCTGAGTGAGAATGACCCACTCAGCCGTCACAAAAAAAATTGTCACGTATGTTATGGTTTTGGTATAGATGGAAACTTGTGGTATTAAGGACAGAGTAAATAGTGTAACAATTGCAGAGTTTGTTTTAACTTTTTTTCTCAAAGAAATTAGCAAAGGATTTTGATTTCAGCCTACAAGTTTTGCTGAAGCTGCAATTTAAATGTCATCCACAGAGATTTATATTACTTCCATTACTCTTTCTTGCACAGTAATAACTTGGTCTAGGTTTTCAGTACATTTATGGAATCTTTTTGAATATTAAGTAATGACAAAGTGTCATTTGGAGCATGTTTTCTCAAGATTCTCATTTTTATTTTACTTTATTTTTTTTTCAATATATGAAATTTATTGTCAAATTGGTTTCCATACAACTCCCAGTGCTCATCCCAAAAGGTGCCCTCAATACCCATCACCCACCCTCTCCTCCCTCCCACCCCCCATCAACCCTCAGTTTGTTCTCAGGTTTTTTTTTTTCTTTAAATTTTTTTTTTCTCAACGTTTATTTATTTTTGGGACAGAGAGAGACAGAGCATGAACGGGGGAGGGGCAGAGAGAGAGGGAGACACAGAATCAGAAACAGGCTCCAGGTTCTGAGCGGTCAGCACAGAGCCCGACGCGGGGCTCGAACTCACGGACCGCGAGATCGTGACCTGGCTGAAGTCGGACGCTTAACCGACTGCGCCACCCAGGCGCCCCTGTTCTCAGTTTTTAAGAGTCTCTTATGCTTTGGCTCTCTCTCATATTTATTTTAAAAGACACCCAGAATTCTTATTTGCAGATTTAAAGTCTTCTTGAACATTGTACTCTGTTACTATATTGTAACTTTGAACTGTGCTATTATTATACAACCTAGGCCCTGTAGCTTTTAAAACAAAAAGCAGGAGCACCTGGGGTGGCTGGTTGGTTGAGCATCCAACTCTTCATTTCAGCTCAGGTCATGATCCCAGAGTGATGGGGTCGAGCCACACATCGGGCTCTGTGCTGAGCATGGAGCCTGCTTAAGACTCATTCTCATTCTCTCCCTCACTTGCACATGTACTCTCTCTCTCTCTCAAAAAAAAACCAATAACAACAACAACAAAGAGGAGCAATTGCAGAGACAATTGTAAACATATTATTGCTGTCACCTAATCTTCATTAGACTTTACAGTATGTTTTATCCTTACTTTGCTTTGTGTGCATATATATCAGTGTCCCATACGAGGAGTCTGAAAACTTAGGACCATGGGCCAAACTCAAGCCCCCATCTTTTTTATTTACTTAAACTATATATATTTTACATAACTGTAGTTTCATATAGAATTATAAAAAATACAGAGAGGTCTTATGTATCATTTTACCTTGTTCCTCCCTGTATTAACATACTGTAAAACTATAATACCATATCACAGCCAGCTTACTGACATTAATTAGTACAATCAAGGTACAGAATATTTCCATCGTCACATGGAACCTTTATGTCACCCTTCTTTGTCCAGACCCATTATTTCCTTCCTGCCCCCACCTACTCCTTTACCCCCACAACCAGCAATGTGATACCCATTTGGATAACTTCGTTATTTCAAGCGTGTTATATAAGTGGGTTCCTATAGTATGTAACCTTTTAGGATTGGCTTGATTTACTCATGAAGATGATCTAGAGACTTTTCCAGATGGCTTTGTGTCTAAATAGTGTGTTCCTTTTTAGTTCGGAGTAGCATAGCACGGTATGGATGTGCCACACTTGGCTGAGCCTCTCTCCTTTTGAAGGGTATCTGATTTTCCAGTTTCTGGATATTACAAATACTCTGAATACTCATATACAAGTTTTGGTGTGAAAAATAATTTTCATTTCTCTGGAGTTAATGCCCTGGATCGAAATTGCTGGGTTGTATGGCATTTATGTGTTGACTGTTTACAAAGCTGCCCAACTCTTTTTCATAGTAGCTGTACCATTTAACATTGCCATCAACAAGGAACCCAGTATGTATAAATTCTTGGCAGCATGTAATATTGTCAGTATTTTCTAACTTAGCCATTTTGACCTATAGTTACATCTCCCTGTGATTTTATTTTGTATTTCCCTAACAACTAATGGTACTATCTATCACTTTATTTGCCATCTGTGTATTGTCTTTGGTGAAATATCTCTCTGTGTCTTTTGTCCATTTTGTAATGGAATTTTTTTGTGGGAGGTTGGTTTTGTTTGATTTTTGTGTCTTACGAATTCTTTATATGTTCTAGTCTCTGCCTGAATATGTTGTTTGCAGACCTTATTTCCTTAGGTTGTCTTTTTATCCCCTGGGAGGAAAAGTAAAATGTTTGTTTCTGTCTAGTTAATTAGCTCTTCCTTTTATGGACCATGCTGTTAGCATAAAATCTAAGAACTCTACCTAGCCCTAGATCCTAAAGATTTTCTTATGTATATATTTTCAAAATACAGTTTCATGTCTCACATTTAAATTCATCATCCAGGGGAGCCTGGGTGGCTCAGCTGGTTAAGCATCTGACACTTGATTTCGGCTCATGATCTCATGATTTGTGAGTTCAAGCTCCCCAATGGTGCTCTGTACTGTCAACCCAGAGCCTGTTTGGGATTCTCTCCCCCCCCCTCCCCCCTCTGCCCCTCACAACGCACACTTTCCCTCTTTCTCTCAAAATAAATAAATAAACTTAAAAAATAAATTTATCATCCATTATTAGTTAATTTTGTATAAGATGGCACACTTAGGTTTTCTAGCACCATTTGTTGTTCATTGGTATTTGTGCCACTGAATTGTTTCTGGATCTTTGTCTAAACCAGTTGGCCATATTTGTGTGGTTCTCTAAACTCCCATTGATCTTTGAGTCTTTGCAACCACCAGTGCCACACTAGTGCCTCACTATCTTGATTACTGTAGCTGTGTAAGTTTGAAAATCTGATAAACTTGCTTGTGTATTTTTGTTCTTCAACATTTTTATGCTAATTTTGTTGCCTTTGCATATAAATTTTAGAGTGCTCTTGTCTATACTCTCTTGCTAGGATTTTGATGGGAATTGTGTTAAAACTGTTTATCAACTTGAGTAAAATGGACTATGTTGAGCCAACCAATGAACACTGTATGTTGCCTCAGTTACTTAGATGTTCTTTAATTTATTCCTACAGCCTTGGGTTGTTTTTACCATATACGTACAGTGTATGTTGTGTGAGATTGACACCTTCGTTTTTTTGTGAGGTGGTAAAGATTCTTATTTTTAATTTCAGTGTCCCCTTGTTCATTGTTAGTATATAGAAATACAATTGTTTTTTGTACTTTTATCTTGTATTCTGCTACTTTGATGAACTCACTTATTAGTTCTACGAGGGTTTTTTTTTGTAGTTGGCTTTTTATGTAGTAGAGGAATTTTCGTATTCCTCTCATTTGCTTGTAAGCAATGGTTTTATGTCTTCCTTTACCTATAGGTAGGTATGGGTCTATTTTCTTGCGTTGCCTCCTTGCGCTAGCCAAAACTTTCAGCACTGTGTTGAATAAGAGTGGTAAGAGTATACATTCTTGCTTTGTTCACAGTACTAGGGGACAAGCATTTAATCTTTCACTATGAAGTATGTACTTAGCCGTATGATATATGTAGGTGCTGTTTATTAAGTTGAAGTTCTTTTCCTATTTTTCAGAGAGTTTATTTCAGACACAGATGTTGAAATTAGTCAAACAATGTCATGCATCCACTGATGAAATCAAATGATTATTCTTCTTTAACATTTACTGTGGTGGGTTACAATAATGATTTTCAAATACCAAACCAGCTTTTCATCTCTGGAACAAACCCTGCAAGATTATTTTGATATGCTGCTGAGTTTTATGTGCTGAAATTTTGTTAATTTTTGCTTTGGTATTAAGGAATATTAATCTCTAGGTTTTTGTTCTGGTGTTTTTTATTTTTTTATTTTTTTATTTTTTTTACATTTTACTATCAGGCTATTGCTGGATTCATTAAATGTATTCTGTATTGTTGTTGTTTTTATTTTCTGGAAGACTGTAGAATTAGTACTGGTCCTTTTTTAAAACTTTGGTAAAACCCTCTGGGCAAGGAGATTTATTTTTCAGAAGTTTTTAAATTATGAGTTCCATTTACTTATTATATGGCTGTTCAAATTATCTATTTCATACTGGGTGATTTGCAGTAGTTTGTGCTTTATGAAGAATTAGTCCATTTTATCTAAATTGTCAAGTATGTGTGTGAATAATCGCCCCACAGTGTTCCCTTATTATCTTTTTGATATCTGCCCAATATATAGTGATATCCCATTTGATTCTTAACATTGGTAATTTGTACGTCTTCAGTTTTTCTCCTTTGTCACTCTTGTTAGCACTTTGTCAATTTTAGTGATCTCGTTGAAAAATGAGCTCTTTATTTCATTGATTTTGTCTATTGTTTTTCTGTTTTCAGTTTTATTGATTTCTGCTTTCTTATTTCCTTCATTGTGCTTGAGGTTTATTTTGCTCTTCATTTTCTAGATTCTTGAGGGTAGAGCTTGGATTATTGATTTCTTCTTTTCTGGTGTATGCTTTTAAAAGCAGCTTTTTTAGTTCATTGGTTATTTAACTGACATGACAATCTTTTATGGTAGGCAGTACATGTGATATTATCTTTAAAATCTGATTTCTGTCTTAGGTACCTCTCCCAGACAGCATCCTCTAGCTTATTTGAATTCATTAATTAACATGTAGATTAAAGTGTATTTTATTTTAATACATTTGAAGCATAATCCCCTTGAGGATGGGGACCAGGAGTTATTACCTTATTTCCTTAATGTAGAAAATTTGGCCCTAATAAATATTTGATAAACAAATGCGCATTAATTCCTTGGCTTGGTGCCACTGTTTCAAATGAGAATTTGATACCATGGTTATCCCACAAAGGTAAGGGTCAGATCTCTTTTGACATATATTTGAGAACAGATTTAATTTGCTACACTCAAAGGATTCAGCCTTTATTTTGAATTTTATAATTATCTGTGATGTAAATTCCTGGCTTCCTCCCTTGTACCTGTTTGCTTTTTTTCCAGTTGATATCCTTGAGGCCTTATGAAACCCAATGCACTTTTGAGAACTAATAATACCAACAGTAAATCTTAACACATCTGTAACATGAAGAAGTTTACAACTGAGTAGTGAAGATAAATTCATATCATTAGACTCAACTACAAATGGGGCTGAAGAAAACTTCAAAAAAATCTTCATAGAGAAGGTAAATTTAAATAAAGTCCAGAAGGATAAGGAAGCATACAATACACTGATATAGAATAAAAGATAAATGATAAGCAGAGGCCATAGCCTACATATGACAAAGTCATGAACAGTGGGAGTGAAGTAAATCAAAAGGAAAAGACAACATTTTTTCTGATTGAGTTTGCATTCTAGAAGCTAAGACACGTATTAAACAAATATTCAGGTGATTTATTATGCTTGTAACAAACGAGCAAAGCAGTATGCAAGAAGATATATGATGAACTTTTGAAATAATTTGAGCTATAAAGGTAGGAAAGTACATGAGATCGCTTCAGGGGGATTCAGAGAGTTACAGTGCTGAAAAAAGAAGAAAAGGGCTCGATTGCAAAGGGTCTATTCATTTCTCATCATATTTTCCACTAGGTTATCATACTACTGATGAGTATCCTGATAGTGAAGGCTAAGCCCACTTGCTAATAATTCCTCACTTGTATGAGTGGCCCTACTCTCCACTAGCACATCCATTTTGTGACATTATCTGCTCTACTCTTTGCCATGGGAAGTTTAACTCTTCATCTCCGTTACTTAGGCCTTTTGCACCCTGTTAGCAAATTGTGTGACACCAGATCAGAGGATGGAGGGAAGGCTTAGTGTATCTGTTACTTTGTATGTACTTCACTAAAGTCCTTGTCATGACTTTGTGGGTCTATTGCTGTTCCAACAATGTTGGTCTCTCACTTTGACCCATCAGGCCTAGAGGTGGAAACAACTTCCCACTTTGGATATTACCTCGATGATTCACTTTCCGTTAGCCTCATCACCCTGCCTATACCTCTGTCCACATTTATTTCAACAAATTGTTTTCTATTAAGTGCTTTTTTGTCCCCCTGTCTCCTGCCAGGACCTTGACTAATTGAACCTAAGAAATGCAACTATTAAATCTTGGTACTGATTCGCATCTCACTGGCATTAGTGTGTTGAATTTCTTTGTGCTTATTATACTTAGGTTTCATTCAGAAATCTTTAATCACCATCACTAATTTCTACACATTTACTTTCTAAAATAGTTGAAGATCAATATATGACTTAGGCATCCATTATTTTTACAACACAGATAAATTACTTTTGAGTTTTATTTCATTTAGTGAGTAAATGTTCTCTGTCTTGACCCCACAGAAGGCATTGCTATGTAGTACCAAGTTATAAAACCAAATCGTTTTGTACATGTCAGAGACATCATGTCAATGGGGATACAAGTTAAGAAGTGCTCTCAGGTTCACAAGTTGAAGCATTTTTCTGCCTAGTGGAAAAACTTCTAAATGCTTAAGAATGAACCTGCAAGGTTCCCGAAATCCATTTACTATTTTTAATGGAAATTAAAATAATGTTAAAGAAATAGAAACTGCACACAGAAGTAAGCAAGCTCATGTATCAACATAGGTTGAATGGCAAAC
Source organism: Felis catus (assembly GCF_018350175.1). Lineage (NCBI taxonomy): Eukaryota > Metazoa > Chordata > Mammalia > Carnivora > Felidae > Felis > Felis catus. The sequence goes on along the minus strand of NC_058386.1, from coordinate 28,758,613 downwards.
CTCAACTTCTGATCCACCAAACAGTAACAAGGGAACAATCCCCCTTCCCATGTTTCACCAAAGGAATGTAAGAACACACCAGATAAAACAGAAGATTTAAGTAAGGTCTGGAGTCTGATAACATAATACCCTAAATGTCCAGGTTTCCATTTAAAATCATTCATCAAACCAAGGAAAAGGAAAATCACAACTTGAATGAAAAAAGACAATCACCAGTCACCTACATCGAAATGACACAGGTGATAGAATTATCTGCCAAGGATATTAAAGCAGCCATCATAAAAAATGGTTCAATAAGCAATTACAAACTTGCTTGCAACAAATAAAAAATAGAACGTCTCAGCAAGAAATAGAAGACATGTAGAACAAAATGAAGTTTTAGAACTGGAAAATATAAGAATCAAAATAAAATGCAGTGGATGGTCTCAACAGCAGATTGGAGGGGGCAGAGGGCAAAGTCTGTGAACAGGAAGATAGAACAGTAGAAATTACCCAGTCTGAACAAAAAAGAAACTAGGCTGATAAAAAAATGAACAGATCCTCCGTGACCTGTGGGATGATAATGAAAGATCTATGATGCATGTCTTCAGAGTCCTGAAAGGGGAGGAAAAAGAAAGTATTGCTGAATAAGTGACCAAAGAAATAAAGACTGAAAAATAACCGAATTTGGAAAAAGACAAAAACCTATAGGTTCAAGAAGCCGAGTGAATAAAAAGGATAAACCCAAGGAGATGCATGACTGTACCCCTTATAGTGAAACTTCTGAAAACTAGTGATAAAGAAAAAAATAAAAAGCTTAAAAGCAGTGAAGGACAAAGAACACTTTATGTATAGGGAAAAAAAAATCAAATGACAGGATTTTTTACGAGACACCACAGAATCCAGAAGGAGATGGCATGCCATTTTTCACGTGATTAAAGAAAAGAACTGTCAATGTCCATAAAAATAGAAAAGGGGCAACACTTACAAACTCATTTATGACACTAAAAGTCCTCTGATACCACAAACAGACCAACACAGAAGAGAACAAAAAAAAAGCTACTGAAGAGTATCCTTCCTACATAGAGACAACAATCCCTAACAGAATATGATGAACTGTATTAACTAAAAACAATCACATGTTGTTATTGATGCAGAAGAAAAAGGTTTGATAAAATTCAACACCCATTCATGGTAGAAATTCTCAGGAAACTAGGAATACAGGAGAATTTCCTCAACGTGATCACGAACATCTACAAAAATTCTCTAGCAAGCATCATAATAACGTTGAACTATTTGAATGCTTTCTTCCTGTTAGTAGGATCAAGGCAAAGGTGTTTGCTTTCAGTCTGCTCTTTATAGTACTGGAAGTTCTAGCTAGCCCAAAACTGCAAGAAAGTAAATAAAAGCATAAAAATCATTTCTATTTACACATGTTATGATGGGGCTCTGTGTAATATCCCAGGGATTCTACAAAAGTACACGTAGAAATAATGAGTTCAGCAAGATTTCGGGATATAAGATGAACTACGAAATCCAATTGTATTTCTATATGTAAAAAGTGAACTGCTGGAAACTAAAATTGAAAATGTAATTTTCTGCTGTTACTCCAAAAAAAAAAAATAGAAAAGGGAGAGAGGGAGAGAAGGAGGGAGAGAGGGTTATGTTTGGGAACCTAACAAAACATATAGGACCTGAAATAAAACAAAGACCTAAATAAATTGAGATAATACTGTGTTCATAGACTATGAAGTATAACAGTAAATGTCACTTCTCCCCCAAATTCATCAATAGCTTTAATGTAATGACTATAAAATTTCAGCAAGCTTTTTTGTTCATATGGGCAAGCCCCCATTTGCCTGAATCCTCACCTGCCTTTTTTGTGTGGGTTCAGTGATAATAAACTACGCATACCTAGCACATTTCTCCTTTGGCTTTATCTGCAGAGATTTTTTTTTTCTTAACACCTAAGAAATACATGTCTTAATAGAATGTGTAGCCTTTCGGCCAATATGGGTCATTGTGGGTAAGAGAATCAGAAATGGCCTAGAAATTATTTTTCCCAAATCAACAAATCTGTCAGCTTTATTTAAATATGTTAGCTACTAAGCCTGGTTTTTTTCCCTAGCTTACTTATCCTCTGATGATCTGTTTAATCACAGTACTTAGAATTATGTGAAATAATTGAATCAGTAGGGAAAATGACTCAGACCCCTCCCAATTTGTATAAAACACTGCTGTTAGGGTTTTCAGTTTCTTAGGAATTCCCTTATCTGCTTTGAAGTCTACCATAATCAGTTCTCCCTAATTCATATTCCACTCATTTTATGATATGGGAATTACTGGTTGATAACTAGAATATAAGCAAGGACCAGTCTTCATTTTTTTTTATAGCATGTATCTTAAATCTGTAAACTAAAGAGATTAATTTAAAAAACATGCTTATGTGGGCCATGAGTGTAATAAAAGTAAGCTTTGTATTCTTGAAGAAATAATCCATGTGTATTAATTCATGTGTAACAATGAAAACTTTATCATTTAAAATTAGTTTTTGGGGCGCCTGGGTGGCTCGGTTAAGTGTCCAACATTGGCTCAGGTCATGATCTCAACATTTGTGGGTTCAAGCCCTGGCTCGGGCTCTGTGCTGACAGCTCACAGCCTGGAGCCTGCTTCAGATTCTGTGTCTCCCTCTCTCTCTGACCCTTCCCCACTTACACTCTGCCTCTCTGTCTTAAAAATAAACATTTAAAAATATTAAAATAATTTTCAAAGCATACATGTATGGTGCATGTTGAGTTACATACGTTTGTTTAATACCCTTTTCTGAAAGTGTCGTTTAGCAACCCCTGCTCTTTTCCTTTGTGCAACTACATATATAACAGTAATACTCTCAGAAGCATATTAGAAATGTGAAAAAAACCCATCCAGTCAGAATACAAAGCACTGTTATGATATAAATTAAGGATGGCCTGAATATTGCAAATATATTTGTAATGGATTGATGGATTAAAAGACTCAACATGGTTAACATGTCATACCTCCCCAAACTTATCTATTTAAAGCAATTCCCATCACAATACCAGAAATCATATTTTTAATTCTGATCTGTAGATCTATTTGTAGATAAGCCTACTGTAAAATTTGTAAGCTAGCACACAGGTCCTAGAATTTCTAGAACAGTTTTGGAAAAGAGTAATAAAGTAGAAGGAATAACTCTAATGCTTAGGCATATATTACAGAGGTGGAGTTAACTAAGGCAGTGTGGTATTGGGAACGAGATAGGCAAACACATCAGTAGGACAGAAGTGAGATCCCAGAGATAGATCCCCACAAATAGGCCCAACTGGTTCTGGACAAAAGTACAAACGTTATTCATTGGAAGGGTAGCCTTTTCAACAAATGCTGTTGTACTGTTTGAGCAATTGGAAATCTATAAGAAAAAATAATCTTCAGAAACCCCACACCTCATACACAAGTGAACTCAATCACAGATTTAAATGTAAATATAAAATGATGAAAAAGTTAGGAAAAAAAGGTAGAAACTCTTGATGAATTAAGGCTTGGTGAATAGTTTTTAGACCTGATACCAAAAGCACCATCCATAAAAAGAAAAAAAAATGCAGTGAATTGGACTTAATAAAAGTTCAAAAAGTTTGCTTTGGAATGACACTGTTAAGATGAAAAGATAAGCTACCAACTTGGAGAAACTATTTGCAAATCACGTATCCAACAAAGGACTCATACCTCGAAAAATATAAAAAACACTCAAAACTTAGCAGTTAAAAAGAAAGGTATCTAATTGGAAAGTGAGCAGAAGACATGAACAGTCATTTTGGTGAAGAGTACATTCAGATGGCAAATAAGCATGAGAAAAGATGTTCAATGTCATTAACCAGACAATTCAAATTAAAACCACCATAATATATCTCTACCTGTTTAAGACTAAAAAAACTAAAATTGACGATACCATATACCATACAGAGAATGTAGAGAATGTGATACAGAGAATAGGATACAGGGAAACTGGATCACTCACATTGCTGGCAGAAAGGTAAAATGGTACAGACCCCCTGGAGAATGTTTTGGCAGTTTATTTAAAAAGTAAACACATGGGGCGCCTGGGTGGCTCAGTCGGTTGAGCGTCCGACTTCGCTCAGGTCATGACCTCACAGCTTGTGAGTTCGAGCCCTGCGTCAGGCTCTGTACTGACAGCTCGGAGCCTGGAGCCTGCTTCGGATCCTGTGCCTCCCTCTCTCTCTGCCCCAACCCACTCTCATTCTGTCTCTGTCTCTCTCAAAAATAAATAAACATTAAAAAAAAAAAATAAACATGTAGCATAGAACCAACAACTTTACTCCTGGGCATTAATCCCAGATAAATGTAAAATATGTACATGATGGTTTTGCAATTTTATTTGTAGTAAACTCAAGCCAAAAATAACCAAAATTTCCTACGATACATTTATTGTAACTAAACCATAGTATGTTATTAACATGGACTACTACTCACAGTAGAAGAAAGCAGGCTATGGAAGCTGGTGACAACTTGAATGGATCCCTAGGAAGGACATTATGCCAAGTGAAAAAAGCTGTTATCAAAATATCATGGGGGCGCCTCAGTGGCTCACTTGGTTAAGTGTCCGACTTTGTCTCTGGTCATGATCTTGCGCTTCTTGAGTTTGAGCCCCGCGTCGGGCTCTGTGCTGACAGTTCAGAGCCTGGAGCCTGCTCCCTATTCTGTGTCTCCTCTCTCTGTCCCTTCCCTGCTCGTGCTCTGTTTCTCTCTGTCTCTTAAAATAAATGTTAAATTTTTTAAAAAAGATCATGTACTGAATGATTCCACTTATGTAACATTGTTGAAATGATGAAATTACTGTGATGGAGAATGAATCAGCAGATACCAGGCTGTGGGGTATGGCATCACAGAGTGGTTGTTGGTAGGACTATAAAGGGAGAGCAGAAGTGAGATCTTTGTGGTGAGGGAACCATTCTTTAGGTTCTATATTGTGATTTAAGCTGTGGTTGCACAAATCCACAGTATTAGAACATGGCAGAAATATATAAACATAATGTCAGTTTTCTGGTTTTGAAATTGCATAATGGTTTGCTTAAATGTAACTGAGGGTGCACTTGGGTGGCTCAGTCGGTTGAGCATCTGACTCTTGATTTCGGCTCACGTCATGATTCCAGGGTCATGGGATTGAGTCCCTCATTGGGCTCCACACGAATATATTCATATTCTCCCTCCCTCTAATTTTGTCTTAAAAAGTGTAACTGAGGACACTGAATGCAGAGTATATGGAATCCCTGTTTACTGTCCTTGCAACCTTTTTGTGAATATGTAATTACCTCAACATAAAAAGTTAAATTTTAAAAAGCTCCATTCTGCTAATTATGAACAGTGGGAATTTGAGCAAGTTGCTTTAACCGGCCATCTTTGTCATGGGGCTCCTAAGACCTTGCCAATGTAGTTATCATGAGGACTAAATGAAAAAGGTAAGTAAGTGAGGACCACAGGAAAATAGAACAAGGTCTGAATTAGAATTCACTCTGTTTGGACTACATTGTATTTTATGTACCTTTCGGCTTTCTGAGTTAAGTAGATCTTCTCACCTAGATTTTAAAATCTTAAAGGAAGTGTGTCTATTTCACATTAATGTAGAATTTCTTACAGGTGCCCAGTAAGTTCTGATTATTGACTAACACTAAAAGACCGTTAAGATGTACCTGAAAGCCTTCAAATCTACTGCTTTTTTGTGTAGTCAGTATTAACCAAGACAGGATTTTGGTATATTTGGAGCCGTACTTATTTTTAGAAACATACACTTCATGGTTTTTCACAATTGGCTATGCATTAGAATCACCTGTAAAACAGTACTAGGTCCTACTCCCGGAGTGTTTATTTCTCAGATCTCAGGTGTATAGCATTTCCAGAAAGTTTCCCGTGTGATGCTGATGCTTCATGGACCACAGTTTATATGATGAACTGTCCATATGCCTTGGCTTAATTGGATCTATATCCTTAGAAAACTCACAGTACAAGTTGTAAAGGAACTTACATTCAGGGTGATATTGTACCCAATAGCACAGAACAACACTTGGTAAAATGCAGACTTGGTTCCATGTTGGTCAAAAACCATTTTAATTTTGTTTTATGAAATTGTTGCATATACACATATTTAGATGACCACACTAAGAGGAGGAAATGACTTACAGAGAATATTGTAAATATATTTTGGATAATAGTAACTTAAGTACAATTACCTACAAATTAAGCCCTGTGCTTTATTTCCTATTGATTTTGTTGTCGGGAATGGTGATATTATGATAATGATATTCTAAAATAGGAAATGTATAACTATTAAGGTAAACATCATACTCTGATTCAGTATGCCAGGGTTTTTTTTTCTATTTTTATCTATAATTTATTTTTCTGCCAAGCATTGGAATGCTTGACATAGAAAAATGAGTCTGTCACTTCAACAAACAGTATTATAAAAATAGTGAAATGATTTTAGCTCAGAGTATTATTAGAAAACAAATAACTTTCTAAAAAGTTAAACCAGTGTTTCTTATAAAAAATGGGTTCACCTGTTGCATTAAAAATAAGAAAGAAGTCTTCTACTGGCAAAGAATCATTTACAAACATGCCGAGTCGCCTATTAAAACTGTTTCCATTTAATAGAGAAAACTTCTTTTTGCGAACCATTAAGTAACTAATATTGAACCCAGTGTCTAAGAGAATGGTATTTCAATAATTGCCACCAAAGAAATTGAAGAAAGAGTGATTTGTTAGTAAAGTTTTATCTTAAGGTACTGCGGGAATTTAGCATTTTAGGAAGATTTCTTGATTCAATTATAAGAGTATTCTGTATTTTAGAATAAACCTTGTCCCCTGAGAGCTATACACATTCTGCCTTCAGAGCTCAGCTGCTACATTCTGCTGCTGCTTTTCTTACAGACTGTTGGCATCATCAATACATGACTTCTGACAAGATCTCCAGGGTAGAAATTAAGTTTCATAGACAGTGGATACATAATGAATGCAGAGATTATTCTGGGCATTTCTTTTTGTTCAGTAGAGTGAAATTTTTGCGTTGTTGAAATGGGAAAAACAGGAAAGGCATTTAAAAGTCTTTTCTGGATTAGGATTTTCTGCTCTCTTACTTTAGAAATGTGTATAGAAGTTACAGAAAATGTTGTAGTTTTGTCTGAAGAGTTTTTATGTTTAGAAGCCTTTGAGAGCAAGTACTGTGTCCACTGTGCTGTTCTTGTTTGGATATTAATCAGATCACACTTGAACATTATTTGACTTCACAGGGCTTTGCCATGCTCGCAGCACAACCTTATTTGTAGTGACCATGGGCAGTCCTATTATGGGAAACCAACTTGAGAGAGAAGGCGGGTCACTTGCTTGTGCGCAGGTCCTGGAATTTGAAATATCCAGGGGCCTCTACAGAATCCTGGCATCAGTTACTCCGTTGACTCACTCAGTGTTGGGATCACTCACTTTCCCCTTACAGGACTCTGATCTTGGAGGCATTTGGCTTCAGAGAAAAACGAATAGGAAAAACTGAATTGTTATTTTTTAAAAGGCTGCTGAAGTTGGTTGATTTCTCATCATTCCTAAACCTATCGGAGCACCTAAGTTGGGAGCACATTTACCAAGATATTTGTTGCTGCGGTGATAGATACTTTTTTTTTCCCCAAATGCTTTGGTGGGAAGAAGTAGACGAGTGTTGTAAGTACAAAGTAATTGAAAATATTTTCCCCATGGCATAACTTACAATTTGTGGCAAGCGCACTGATAAGGCAGATTGATTTTAAAGTATTATAGTGGTCTGTGAATAAGCATAAATGTTATCTTCTCTGTAATGTACACATATATGTGTGCAGGTGTACATGTTTCACATTGGGAAAACTTTTCAGGAGAAAAGTAGAGTTTAAAGTGTTTTCTTTGCAAATACAATCAAGCAGGTATTTCTTATTCAAGAAACCACTAAAGGAATAGAATATGGGTAATTGGCCTGGAGTACTTGTAGCAAACTATTTTAATTGCTGTGAAATAGTTTGTATATCTGAGTTATTATCTTGATTATTTGACACTTCTCTATTCAGTAATGGTTACATGTGGGTCAGTGACCTACCATATCTTCTCAATGAACTAATTGTGGTATGGGAATAATGCATGGAGACCCCAAGGTCAGAAAAATTCTATGTAACACATCTTGGGGGAAAAATTGAAAACAAAATGAATTGTAATGGATAAATGGGGGCAGAGAAAAGGATTGATAAATATTTAATTTAAAAGTTCTTTTCTCATATTATATTTAGTATTGTGAATGTTATGTTCTGTAGCGTATCATGAAAATTCCTTCAAATAATGATACGATCTCTGTTGGCAAGTGACCAGGCATTTTTGTCAAGAATACAACATAAAAGCATGAGAGACTTCTAATTATTTCACACTAAGCTCACCATGTTGTTTTATATCTAGTATGACCTAACTTTTCAGTTAGTCTTTTTAGTTTGGCTTTTATATAAAGCAGATCTATTTTGTTTATTTTAAGAAAGTCATGATGACTAATGAAAAAGTTAAAAATTGACTGTGGCACAATAGCAAAAATAATATATAAAAATAATATATGAGGAATACAGAGTGTCCCAAAGAGATGGATGGAGGGGATTTTCTCCCCGCCCCCCCCCCCCCGCCTTTGGTGGATTATAACCATTCTGAAACAGATTTGATGGTGATGCCTATAATTAACAATGATAAAGTAAACCTCTCCAATTAAGTAATTCTTGAAAACTTATGTTCAAAGTTCAGAACAGAACTTTGGCCTCAGAAAAAACTGTTGGTGGAAAAAAAAAACATTGGGCATTTATTGATTGACATTAGGTGCTACCAGATTTTATAGTAAATGTGTTTTAATGAAATTTCCTTATTTTATGAACTTATTTGGTGAGCCTCAGAACTGCTTTCTGGTTGAAAAACTATTCCATTTACTAATATTACAAAAATACAACAGCATATATTCTTTGCAGTACACACATATTGATTGATCAATTGATAGACCTATACACTGAAAACCATAAACCAGTTTATAGAGTGATTTTGGAAAAATAGCAAAGCTGCAACTCTGGAATGAAGTAAGGGTAAAGGGAGTCTCTGCTTTGGCATGGATATTGAAGCAGCTTTAAATTCTTACAGAATTTGAAGAAAGCTAACCTTTTGGGGACAAGTTTTGTAGGACTTGATTAAAGTACATTTTAAAGCTATCAGGTAATACTTAGGCTGCATGACAGTGGGTTTGTGAAGAGAATATGAAGAGATTCACACAGTTCTATTACACGTTAACTTTTACCACCTGATACACTTCTGTTTGAATGTATTGACATTTGAATGTGTGTTTCTTTTAAATTGCCATAGTTTGAAAAACTGAAAAGAGTACATGTGGTTTGTTTTTAATGAAAGTCGTTGCCAGAAGATCAGTGTATTATTAACATAAATATTGTTTACTTTTAGAACTGCTCAAATATTGCATTGCAAAGAGTTACTCAAATCATTTATTGCAACTATACATTTCATTGGAAGTTCTTAAAGAATATAAATTATCTTGAGGTCTAATAAAATCATCTTTTAGAATGATTTTATTTGCAGAGTCTTCTAAAGGCATCTTAACTGTGAAAGATACATTGCTGATCTACATAGATAATATATATTTTAACCAAATAAGAAGTTTTCTGTGTCTTTCACATGGCATAACATTATTGACAGTGCAATAGAGAATGTCATGTTGTAGTTACTGTAAACTTGACGATTACCATGTCCTTTGTGCAAATTCAGGTTATTTAAGGGAAAAAAATGTATTGGTTGACACTACCCCAGCTAGACAGTACTGAAATATAAATTCATAATTTGGACAGAGATATTAATAGAGTTTCCTCTTTAGTTCTGAAGGATTCATTTGAAATCCTTGTAGTTCAAGTCATTTGTTACATGAGAAACAAATTGTCAAGTTCTTAACCACTTGTGTGGTTTAATAAAAGAGATTTAAATCTTCGTTGTCTTCGAAAAGTCAGGGTTTTTAAAATCTCTATTTTACTATGTTTCATCATGGCTTTACCACGAGAATAAAAGCGATTTCCCAAACTTTCCTTCCCTTTCCACCTTCTACTGTAATATCTAACTTACTAAAAATGATTTATCATATTTTTATTAAACTATTTTTCTTCCATTGCAAATACAGGAAACATGGTATTTTGGTGTGAGTATATATGTTTATATAAATGCATGCATACACATTTAAATCACAGAGTACTAAAGCCATTGAAGAGTCATTGGAAATTAACCTTTCTTTGAAGAGAATTTTCTGTTCATGTTGTTCATTTTCTATTTTAGACACCTGTCATTTTGTAAGAAATTGACAAATTGTCCTCTGTCTGACAAAATATAATGAACCATGAAGGAAGACGTCAACTTAGGTTTTAAAGGGCCTGGGATTTTATAATTTGAGGGAGCGGGGTCTTTTAAGAAAAATAATACAAAATTATGCATACAAAATCAGGTAGGACCTTGGGAAGAGCCCGCATAAAGTGATGGGCCTCAAGGCTTAACCTTCAGAAGCTTCATGGGAAACCACCTCCATATGAAGAGACTCGTTGTTGTTGAATCTTTTCCCAGTTACATTTTAAAATGCAATTGATGCCAATTATATTTCTTTAAGGCCCGCATTACTTCTCAAAGACCGGCTTTTATTTAATGCAGATCAGAGAGTTAAAAGAATGTATAACGGTCGCAATTTGACATTTCTGCCTTTCGTTCTGAAAAGATACATTGATTAAAATGATGGCAAACTCAGTTAATGGAGGCGGTACAGTTATTTCACATATACAGAGTATGTAATTTGAAGGCAAGCCAAATCACGATGAGAAGAATAACGATGACCTTGGTTTATTTTCATAAAGCACATTCAGGTTTTGATTGGATTCAGAGGGAGGCTGTGGTTTTCTTTCTCACAAAGTCTTGCTCTAGTCCTAGGAGATGTGTGTTGTGTTATCAAGGCACTTGGCTCATAATGGAACATTTTGTTGGGAGGGTTGTGGGCTGCGGTATGGGAAATGAAGAGACATTTTTTATGATCATTATTAAATGCAACCAAGTTCCATAGCAGAATTTCATGAAAACGTTTCTCTTTGGGGAGCCTGCACCATGCAGCCAACCAAGCTTGATACCACAAACAGGCCAACAAACATCTGCGGTCTTCACCTTTGGCCTCACTTAAACACATGTCTTAGTTAAACTTCTTGGAGTTGCACTCTGTACAATATTGACACAGTAATATTCATAACACATATTTGGAGCTCTGCAGTTTAATTTACATACAGATATGAAAGTTAAATTGGCAGTGTGCGTGAATAATTATTTCACCAATTTTGGAAGGGTTTGTCTACTTAAGTCACATGTAGAAGTTTTCTTAAAATGTTTTCCTTTGTAAAGTTTCATGTTCCCTCTAGTTAATATTAAAAGTGAATATGTATTTTATAGATTTTCATATCCTGTCTTGAAGGGGACAGTAGCCCTGCTCTTTGTGAATCACTCTTATGCAAATTATAGTTAGAAGAGGAACAGCTAAAATGATTTGGTTTACTTTTTTCTGGCATTTGTAGTATAAAGAGCTGATTTTTGCCATATATAACAGCATAATAGAATTTTGCAGGTACCTTTTTAAAACCAGGTGTCTGTCCAGAGATTCAGGAACAGTAAATCTCAGGGACAACGTGGTCTCGTCTCTCTCTTTCTCCATTCAACATTGCCACCATAATTATGGGGCAGGGGAGGGGGGCACAAAAATCTTGGCTCTGGTGTTAGCAGGTATCTTAAATTTCTCAGCCACAGTTCTTAAATAGGAAGCAGGCAGGATGAGAATGAAGAGAAGAAAATGGCCCTGCTTGCTCATGCTTAAAAGAGTCCTCATCTTAAGGCAGCACAACTTGTTGCACATGAGCATTAGCAAATCCAAAAGGGAATACCCGCTCTGGCATTGCTCAAGCCTTCTACTTAGGCTGCCATTTTTATTTAATGTTTGTTTATTTTTTGAGAGAAAGAGAGATAAAAGTGGAAGTGAGGGAAGGTCAGGGAGAGAGGGAGACAAAGAACTCCAAGCAGGCTCCAGGCTCTAAGCTGCAGCATAGAGCCCAAAATGGGACTTGAACTCACAAACCATGAGATCATGACCTCAGCTGAAGTCCGACCCTTAACTGACTGAGCCACACAGGCACCCCTACTTAGCCTGCTATTTTAAAAAACAATGTCTGTTCAAATCTTTGCTCAATCTTTCGTTATTCTAGTATCACGTGTTCAAAATACCTGGGAATTGTAATAGGTGAAAGAACACATAGGGCATTTTTCTCGAGCCTTACATTCCCTGAAGGGATTTTGCATCGTATAGGTAATGATATTAAGACCTGAGGGAAAAAAAAAATGTTCTTAGCAGTCTGGATTGAGTTTGGAAATCAATTTCTTCCCTGTCTCCTTTATTATCTTTTGCCTTCTGCCTCAGTGCCTTACTTTTGCTTTGTTATTATGTACGCCATTCTTCAGTAATGGAAGGTGGGGGCAAATTGACAATTATCCTTTAACTGGAATGGAACTGTCATTTCTTTGCTCTGCTGGTAAAATGTTGATGCTGCTATTGTATTTGTTGTTCGTAAATGACTCTTCCAGAACTTCCAATTCAAAATTTTTATTCCGTATAATTTTAAGTTAATATGCTTTTAGTCTAAAATGTTGGAAAATTGATCTTTTATACATCAGTTTTGAAATCTGAATATGTTTAAGGTTAGTTAAAAACATTTAGTCTTATGTTACTGTTCAAGAATCTGAAGAAGAGCTTTGCTCCTATTTTTGCTTATTTTGGTTTATTTTATTTTAGTAGGTAATTTTAGTAGGTAATTTGGTTGTTTTAATGAATAGGAGGAATATTAAACTGCATGATAAAAGCCAATGCTTATCCATGTAATAAAGTAAAAAATGTTGATAATTAAATGGGTTTTAAATAGGGTTAACATGATTTTAAAGAAACTTTACAAAAATACATGTTTGAATTGTCATGCTTTTAGTTTATATTTAATAAATACTCAACCCATTAATTGGCATTGCAACCAGCAAGGAATTTACATATACCAACATAATGTAAAATATTTTGCCAGTCTACTTTCACCTGTTAAATGTACTCTGTCTCTCCCACTGTGAAATAACTTATGTTTTCAGAAGACCAGTATTGAGCACAATTAGCATCGTAATCTCCTATGTCCAATTATGGGAAAATGAAGGAGTTATCCTTTTAATGTTGTCACCCTCTCCTTGGCTTTTGCTTTGTTTTGCTTTAAATTGCTGCCCCCCCCCCTTCCACTCTGTTTTTGGCTAAGACTGTCATTGAATCAGGACTATAAAAGGGCATAAACATCAGTGGCTTTTTGCTCATTCTTGGCACGCGTCTTTATTTGCACACCACTTGTCTGCTCCTTTATCAGATTACAGCAGCAGTACTACCTTAGTCTGAACTAAGGGCTGACTGAAAGGGCATGGGAGTCAGCACACTGTTACAAGTACAGGTCTTTTGCCTCAGAAACTGTATGAGGTCAAACTAAAGACATAAGAAAGAGAAAAGTCACACAATCCGAACTGTCAAAGTATTTTCATCAGAGGCAAGTTGAGTAATTCCTTTTTACACTCATGTTTTGGGGGGAGCAGTATTAGAAATAATGTTATCAAAAGGTCTGAAGAACTTACAAAACTGTCCATGGAAGTGGTAAATCTCAATCTTTCCCATCTATTGGAAAACAACTTGGAAGGAAAAGGGAAAATCCAGGTTGAGAGAATGCAACCAGATACAAGCAATGTTGGCTTGTAGCTGGTTAACTGAAAGAGCTTACTGGAAGCTCAGACAGCTGGGGAATCCTGTTTTAGTAGAGCCCAAAGGGCAGGTCAGGAGCCATGTGAACAGCTGCTGAAGAGCTAGAGGATTCCTTTGGATTAGGTGTACACACCCCATCTCTAATGGGCTATGTCAGAGAGCACCAAGTGTTACCACAGAGTTCACTGCGCTCAAGCCTGTGGATTTTGCAGTGTTTTACTTTAAATGCCTGGAAACAGAGTTGCTCTCAAAATCAGAAATAAAAGTATCAAAAGAAGTGACTCTGCAAAGTTTGTATTGTATTGGGTTTGGGTGACCATTGTGTAAAGAAGTAAAGGTTTGTTTCTCATCCATTTATTCATGAAACTAATATGTATTGAGTGCCTACTTTGTGCCTGGTACTGTGCTGTTGTCTGGAGATAGTGTTCTAAACAAGTGAAGTTACTGAGATTAGAATTAGAGAATATATCTGTATCTATAGGTACACTATTTAGATTGCGTTTGTGATAAGCGCTGGAGAATAAGGCACACGTTGTTATAAGAATATATAATAGTGAGATGTACACTGGTATTAAGTTGGGGAGAGATTCCTGGGATAAATTACATTCAGAGTAACACAAAGAAGAATGGGATTGGGATAAGTGGTCAAAGGGGAAAAGAGGGAGGAAAAATGTTTACATTCTGAGGGAACAACATATGTGAAGATACAACTTGGTATGAAAGAACTAAAAGAAGGTGAATTTTCCTTGAGTATAGTAAGTCAGGGCAAGTTTGGAACACACATGGTGCTGAAATGGTGAGCTGGGGTCTGATCACTCAAAGCCTTAGAGCCCATGGGGATGATATTTTTTCTTCATAATAAGATCATTGGACAGCGTTTTAGCATTTCAGGTAAGGCAGTGATAGGAACATATTTGTGGAGCTTTTCTCCTTGATATCACTCTGTTCGGTGAAGAAAGGATTAGGAGGTGTTAAAAGTAGATGAGGGGCTATCAATCTGGTAGCTTCTGCAGAGGCAGAAGGTGGTGGTGACGAAAATGGTGACAGTAGAGTTGATAGAAGTGGATTTATCCAAGATTTAGTTATGAGATAGAGTAAATAGGAATTGGTGTTGAATTGGGTGTGTTGTCTTCCATGGCATGTAGAACTGGGTGGATAAGGGTGCCATTTACAAGACTTGGAGGAAAGTTGGAATGATGGGAAGGATTGGGGATGTGGGTGTTGAATTTTTTATGAAGAGTATGTGTGCTGTAGATAGGGACTGTGAGCCTAGAAACAAAGTCACTATTGAGGATTTGATGTATGAGCTATGTAGGATGGATGAGACCAACTAGAAAGATCATGGAATGTGAGAAGGAGGACAGGAATTCAAGATGGAAGACAAGAGCATGGCAAAAAATTATCAAAGAAGCATCTAGGTAGAATGATAAAATCCTAAGGAAACTAATATTTCAGTAAAGAGGAGTGTTCTTTCAATCTCCCATTTAATGACTTTATGAATGAGGATCTCACTTGAAACACCAGGTGTCTTGGTTTCCACAGTGTCTGCTATCTATTTACCCCTAATTTTCTTTCCCAGATTGCTATTTCTGTGAGATAGCACCAAAATGTTGCCTTAGTAGAAAAGCTTCAATAAATATTTAAATTGTGTAATGTATTCAGCTTTTTCCTGTACTCTGCACTTCCTAAAAATACCTTCTTCGGAAACCCCATTTCAACTGACTGCTGTATAATGAAATGAGACTTCAGTGTAAAACATTTATCATAGTCTGAATTTCAATTGCTCAGTCAGAGTTGTTAAGCAATATGAAAAATCATCCTTTAGAGAATACAGAATTGCACAGATATGACAAGGTAAGTTTGCACTTTATTTAATGCTATTTTAGTTAATATAGATGCTTATTGGAGAAATGTCTAAAATTTCTTGAGAACCATTAGTAAAATTGATTATTCTTAAATCTGGAAAAATGGTAAAAATACTTAGAAAACATTGACAATTCAGTTTAAATAAAACTAGAATTGTACTGAAGAGATACAAGGCAGTCAAGTAATTGAAATTTAGTCATGGATGAGTGTAATGTACTTACCACTTAGCTGTGGGTGAAGTAGGACTAGATGGAATATTAATATGGTATTGAACAATTTTTTTTACTATTAGGTTTTTACTTATAGCTAAACATTGGTGAACACCTGCTATAATATGTCTGACTTCTTTGAGATTATACCTCTGTAGGTGCACACATGTACACACTCAACACACACATGCATATAAATACAACTACTGTAATATGTCAAGAGAGTTACAAAGCATGGTACAAATTAGCCATAAATGATTACTTGTGGATGATGTGATTATGGAGGTTTTCACTAAATCTATCTCTATAAATAGTCCTTAGAGTATGGGCATATGGAGATGTGAATTAGAGAATGAGTAGAAGGAGTGGTGATGCATAGACAAGGACTAATGAGGCATTAATCTATCCTACATGAACAGTTATTGACAGTACCTTGTGTGTGCATAGCACTATTCAATATTAGTGGTATGAATAGATCTCTCTCTCTCTCTCTCTCTCTCTCTCTCTCTCTCTCTCTCTCTCTCACACACACACACACACACACACACACACACACGCACACACACAGTCTAGAAATAAAATGGTTTGCATACAAAAGTGTTTGGCTTGACTATTACCTATAAAATCAATAAGTACTGTTAAAGCATAACTGAAAACAATGCTGCCACTCAGAAAACTTAAACACTACAACACAGTTGGAAAAACAACAAAAAAAAACCTGTTATTTATTCCTTAAGGAGCTATTAGTCCTTTAATTTCAATATTAAACATTACAGGTAACTATTAGTGGATTTTTGATAGTCCCACTTACCCATTTTCTGAAGATTATCATACAATCACAAAGTGATAAATACAAAAAAACCCAAAATACTACCTTTGTATTCTTTATATCCATCAGTTGGACTAGATATTGATATTTTTCCTTACAATTTTATGATCATGTTATTTTTTTTCAAACTGCAGTCGATGTAGTTCTGGTGAAATACAGAATGTCATGTCATTAAAACCAATTGAGAAAATTTCCATCTGCTTTCTTGAGCTCATAGCAGTTCCATCATTGGCCATTTTCTCCCTTTTTAAAAATGTTGTGTGTCCTTGAGCTCTGTGTGTTCCACTCTCCTGGTTTCTTTCCCATTTCTTTGGGTATTTCTGTTCAGTCTACTTTACAGGCTAATTCTCTGTACTCAGCCTTTAAGTATTAGGATTTCTCAGGGCTCACTCTCAGCGTGAGTGTCTTCTCTGTCTGTAATCCCTTCCTTGGTCATTGCACCCATGCCCTTGACTTACTAACACGTATGTGCAGATAACTAACCAAGTTATATATACCTCAAGCTCAGATTTCTCGAGTAACTTCGAGAACTGCAATTTCACCTGCCTCGTTGGCATCTCTGTTTGTATGTGACAAAGTCACCTCTATGTGCCCCAAACAAAACTTTTTGTCAGTAAAACGTAATCTTTTCCCATTGTTCGCTTTATCACTGGATGTGCTACCATTGCAGTTTGACAAGCTCTTGAAACCTATTATATCCTTGAAACTCTTACCTCTCAACCACTTGTGTCTAAACCATTGATTACTTGGGTTTTATCTCCCTAGTCTCTTTTGAGCCACTTCTTTTCATCTCCTCTACCATTAGTCTAGCCCAAGTAGCTTTCACTTCCTTGGAATATGGCAGCAGTATCCATTCTGGTTCTTTGCATTGCCTCTTCTCCATTCCCTCTAATCTGTTCTCTAAAATCCATCCATTCATCTCAGTTTGACAGTATTAGTGCACATTCAGTCACTTTAGTAGCTTCAGCTCGTTGCTAGGAAAACAAAACAAAATAAAACAAGATCTAGACACTGTCTTCCTCTCCTGTCCCATCTCCTGTAATACTTCCCTTTCCTTACCACGTTACTGTTTTTCTTTCTATTCCTTGAATAGACCCCACTTCTTTCCACCATAAGGCTTTTGGATAGGCTTTTCTCTTTGTCCAGAACCTACCTCATACATATATATGTATACATATTCGTGTGTGTGTGTGTGTGTGTGTGTGTGTGTGTGTGTGTGTTTACTATTCAGGGATCATCACTCAGAGTATGTGGTAAGTTCCATGAACCCACATAACTCAGTTGGTTTTGTCACCATTGTTTTTCCAGAACCAGGCACAGAAGTATTTTTGAAAAAGAGAATTGGTGTGTAGTACTTTGTAATTACAGCCATTTACATATATGAACATGTTATAATAATAATTTGATTGCGTTTCATATGACAACAAAAGCACTTTAGTTCTGGTCGAAGCTTAGTGTGTACAATGAATATTTGTGTGTGTGTGTGTGTGTGTGTGTGTGTGTGTGTGTGTGTGTGTGTGTGTGTTTAGTTTCAGGAATAGAATTCAGTAATTCATTACTTACCTACAACACCCAGTGCTCATCACAAG
Organism: Felis catus; assembly: GCF_018350175.1. Taxonomy (NCBI): domain Eukaryota; kingdom Metazoa; phylum Chordata; class Mammalia; order Carnivora; family Felidae; genus Felis; species Felis catus. The sequence goes on along the minus strand of NC_058386.1, from coordinate 28,740,223 downwards.
TGCCCTCCTTAATGCTATTTACTCCATCCCCCATCTACCTCTCCTCCTGCAACCTTCAATTTGTTCTCTGTAGTTAAGAGTCTCTTATGGTTTGCCTCCCTCTCCGGTGTTTTCTTATTTTGTTTTTCTTGTCTTTTCCCAGTGGTCATCTGTCTTCTTTCTTAAATTCCACATATGTGTGATATCATATGTTATTTGCTCTTCTCTGACTTAATTTCACTTAGCATAATATACTCTTGTTCCCTCCACATCATTGCAAATGGCAAGACTTCATTCTTTTTGATGGTTGAGTAATAGTCCATCGAATATATATACCATATTTTCTTTGTCCATTCATCTGTCGATGGAGTTTTGGGCTCTTTCCATACTTTGGCTATTGTTGATAATGCTGCTATAGACATTGAGGTGCATATGTCCCTTCAAATCAGTATTTTTGTATCCTCTGGATAAATACCTAGTAGTGTAATTGCTGGGTCATAAGGTAGTTCTATTCTTTACTTTTGGGGGGATTCTCCATACTTTTTTCCAGAGTGGATGCACCAGTTTGCATTCCTACCAGCAGTGTAAGAGGGTTCCCCTTTCTGCACTTTCTCACCAAAGTCTGTTGTTTCCTGAGTTGCTCATTTTAGCCATTTTGACAGGTGTGAGGTGGTATCTCTGATTTATATTTTCCTGATGATGAGTGATGTTGAGTATTTGTTAGCCATTTGTATGTCTTCTTTGGAGAAATGTCTGTTCATGTCAAATGAAGATGTGTATTTCGTCATTGGGTTTTAGTCTCTTTTCTGATTTCCCATACTCCATTTTACTCCGGTCTTTGGGTTCTTGGTTTTGTTTTGTTTTACTGGATTCCAACCAGATATTTTTGTTCCTTCCTTCATTAACCTTTGTGGACTCTCAATGGCACTTCTCACTGTCAACTGCTTCCTTCACACCTAAGATATTCTTCCTTGATTCCACACTAGTCTATTATTTTTTTTCCTGTCTCTTACAGTTGTTGCCTTCCCGTTGTCCTTGGACTTGATATCTGTGGATATCCTGGAAAAATCACTCGTTTACTCTTTTTTTTTCTTATACTTGCTAGTCTGTCTCTTGAAGACGAGATGCATTTTCTTTAAGAGCTTGTGACACGTATTTGGGTATAAAGACGTTATGATTTCATTTTAACATGTATTAGAGAAAAAGTGACACTGACTATTAACTATACAACAAAGACAATTTTGACAATACAGCAACTCTCATAGACTTTAGGGGTACATGGGTTAGGACTGGGGGAGGTGTTCTATATAGGGGCGCCACAACAGAGCCTCTGGTGATGAACCTATTCTGTATTGTGATGGTGGCATTTTTTATACAAGGGGTACACTTGATAACCCTGCACATACCTACACACACATACACACACAAGACACAAGCGAGTTCATGTATAAGTGGTAGACTTTTGAAGAAACTGTGGAATATACTGATAATTCCCCAATTGTGACACTGAACTGTAGTTATCCAAGGTGTCACTGCTTTGGGAGGTGGGATGAGGGTTGAACCAAGACATCCCTACATATTTCTTCATAGACACTTGTGAATCTGTACTTACTGCAAAATATTTTTTTAAGTACAGCATTAAACCTTTAACAAGCCCTCAGTGTCCTGATGGCCAGTGTGTCATCGCCAGACCTAATCAACAGATAAGTCTTGTAAATTAATGAATCCACCACTTAGGGTACAAAGGATGGTTTAATTCTAACCCACTAGAATGCAATCCATTTCTATTACACAGGAACATGCATCACTTATTGAACAAAATGCCATTGTGATTTAAGCCTTGTTCTAAATGCCCTAACTTGTGAGGTATTGTGCTTCAGGTTGTTTATGACAAAAAAGCCTGTATGAGAAGGGCTGGCATTTTAGAAATTATGTTGGTCCACAAACATGGTAACTGGACAAGACCAGACACTATGTGAGTTTTCAGCCTGACTCTACCTATCAAACTAAATAATCGTGGACAAACCAGTATTCAACTATTTGCTTACTGAGTGCCTGGTACTGAGCTGAGCATATTTAATATTGATTCACTTCACGAAAATATTAGGAATAATAATGTCGCTTCACACGTTACTTGTTGTAGGTGTGACAAATGGGACTTCCTTGGTGAGCAGCAAAGTGTTCACAAATTGGACTTTTTTTTTGCTTTGTATTATTTTAACTAGTAGTATTTGTGAATAGCTAATTTACATTTAACTTCCAAAGAGATGACAAATTCTATAAACAGATGCATAGATCAGGAGATCATCTCTGATTTTGCGTGTATACATCTGTGTGTGTGTGTGTGTGTGTGTGTGTGTGTGTGTGTATCTGAGACCTCCTTGTTTTAATATGGTCTTAAACAAGTCCATCCTTCTCATTGTTACCCAGTCATGTCTCTAAAACACAAATCAGATCTTGTGCCTGTAGCTTAGCATCCTATAGAGAATGCTGTAGCCACAGGGTAAAAATCCAAGGCCCCAGCACCCAGGTCACTTTCCAGTAGGGCACCTGCTTGTGTCTCTCACAGTTTTTTCTGCTTTTCACCACCATGAACCCTTCTCCCTAGCCATAAAATTGTGGGTCCACAAACAAGTCCTGTAATTTTATACCTATGACTTGTTCCCACTTCCTGGAATGTCCTTACAAAAACCACTATCACCACATATCTTCTACCAACAATTTCTATTCATTGTTTTAGTGTTTTTATAGGACATCATTAAAAAAAAATTCCTGACTACCCTAGGGCAGGATATGGTATCTTTGTTCTGTGTTCTTATTGAAAACTCATTGCAGATAAGTCTGCACGAGTAATTACATCCTCTGTTGGCAATGTCAGGTTGCTCTTTGAGAGAAGGGTTTGTATGTGTTATCTGTGGATTACTTGTGCCTGCTTGTTTGTAGGCACATATATGAATGATGAAATGCCACAGCATTTGTCTGACTGTTATTTAGTTGTCAAATCATTGTCTTTGGAACTCATGTGTCCTGGATAAAAATGGCTCCTGTCTAACAGTGAATACTGGCGGGTATTATTCTATTCAAATGCATGCGCACACATATACACACACATACGTGATAATAAAACAGTAGGATAATTCTTAAGTACGTTCTTTTTTTTCCTGAGGGCTCAGTGAATTGTAAAAGTTACAAACTTCAGACTGAAACGTTTGTTGCTTACTTTAGATCTTTGATGTAATCAGTGGTATTTTTGGTTTATCTGAAATTTGTTGTCCCCATTTTTTCTTAGTGTCAAAAGAAACATTCTAGTTTAAAAAGAAACCTGACTTGTGGGGATTCCTTTGAGGGACTACAAAGCTGAGATCTCTTTGGAGTTGTCACATTAATACCAAGTGACAGAGATTCAGGGAGGGTAGAAATTAGGTGAATCGCTTCTGTTAATACAGTATGTGCATACTGCGCCTGGTGTTCTTTGATATGGGACAGGAGTTTTGTTTCTGGCTGGGTGTCTGAGGACAGATTGCTAAGAAAGTGAACGGTTGGCTTGGACTACCTGGAAGACAACTGTTTGCTTCTGCTTGGGCTATTGTTGGAGTTTCCCTGAAGGGGACTTAGAACGGAATGTCCATTCCAGGGAGTATTCAATTTCAAATAGCTGCCTTCCTGAGCTCATTTTCCACCCTGAGTACTGGCCACAATGACTGGAAATCTTTCATCTGTTTTAATCTGGAATGGAGCTAATTTATAAAAGGAAAGTTAGTTGCTGGGTAACTATGTGCATAAGCCTAGAGCCCATTGCACATGTGTCCAAACTCGGGGTGACAAATGTCTGTTGAATGACTCAAACATATGGAATCAGAGGGTCCCTTAAAACAAAAATAGCTTCTATTGAGTCAGTCTAACAGCCTATCCATATTCATTAGGTGGAGACTTTTTGCATTAAAAACATGTTTACAAGTGTTTTATTGACCAGTGAATATGAACTGTGTTTTGTGCATTATGTGAACATACATTCATGCATTATAGAAATCCTTACATCTGGTAGACCCAGGCATTTTATGAGAAAAACTAGCTTGAGTGATGATATTGATTTACTGAAGTAGTAGGCCCTCTGACCCAATTTCAAAATGAAATTGAGTTTCTGCAAAACTAATACAATAACTTTTTCTTTAATATTTTATCTTTGAGTACATTATTTGTATATAAAAGGTCTTTATGGGACATCATGACAATTTATTTTGACCTGGAAGACTTTAACGAAGAAAAAGACATGATATAGACCCATTTTATCCATGACAGTATATGATGATAGGTCTGTGATTAATTTTTCTTAATGAAAGCATACCTTATTGTATTGTCTTCAACTCAAACAGATTATGTGACCAACTTTTGATCTTCATATGCCAAAAGTAATGAACTTCTCAACCAGAAAAAAATCCAGGTCTTAAATAATGTTTTTTTTTAATGATACGTTTTACATAAATTAAACTTACAGGCATCCTTCTGCTTGAGGACCACATTGCAGAAATATGCACAGTTTTGAAAATTTAAAATATAGACTATGAATGAGAAATAGGGGATAGTTGAATTCTCATCCATGGCTTCTATAAATCAGTTCTACCACTGAATGGTTAATTTGTGTATATCCATTATCTTTTCTAATAAATGATGATCATTACATTGCTTATAAATAATTTAATTCTGAGAAAAAGGTTGGTGAAGGAATGTATTACCATTCCTACTTCACAAATGTGGTAACTTAGTATGTATGATATGCATTATAATGTGATTAATTATCTCTACTACTATATTACTTTCTTCTGGATGTTGCAAATCATGCCTTATATGTGCTTGTATTCTCAGTGATCTTAGAATATTATTACATACTAGGAAGAACGTCAGTAAATGTGTGTTGAATTAATTCATATCCAAAAGTGGTGGAAGGAGTGATCTATTACCTGTTAGTTTCTTTTCACCTAAACCATTTGACAATGCGATCTAACACTTTAGAAATAATAGTGTTGAAAACAATCTCAGATAATTTTTAAAAATATGATTATGTACATATACACACAGAGTTCTGAAAATGACATAGGATGTTCACCTTACAGGCCAGATACACAGTGCATTTGCATTTTTCATGTGTGTATTGTTTACATTAAAACATATTACCTAGGTACAAATACCCTTTGGAAGTCTTTAGCACTTAAAATTAACAAAAATGTACCTTTTATAATTCGAGTAGGAAAAGAAACTAATGGATTAACACATCATGTTTCTTTCCAATTGTAAGAAACCATTAAAACTGTATACATACATTTTGAATATGAGGTATCTTTTAGCAAATAACAAACAATTGCTATAGATACTCAAATACCTATATATCTGATATATGCTTATATTAGCTTCAGAATTCTTCCAAATATAAATTCCCATGGGTGTTAAAGGAAGTACAGAGTTTGTATATAGAAGGAGATACAGTATCTGGCTCTCAATTCTATAGTTAGAATTCATTTGCAGCTGTTTTGGAGAGTTTCTTTTCCTTTAAGAGGAAACCCAGCTTTCATGGTGTATGTGTGTATGTGTGTGTATGTGTATGTCTTTGTATATTGTAAGAAAAGAAAAACACAGGGGTCCAGTATGTGAATTGTAAGATAAAGGTATTATCCACCTAAAATAGGTAACTTCAGAGATGGGAATTGCTTTTTGTTAGTGGATGTGATTTATCTATTGCTTAGAAATAATTTTAAAGTACACACAGGTCATTGTTACATAAATCAGAATTTAAACAGAACATTTTCAAAACATTGGGCCCTATTTCCTCTCCAGCCTAAATTTGAAAACTTAGGAAATTTTAGATTTCAGTAAGTTGAATATGTAAAACAAAATTTTCATTTAACTACAGAAATCTGTATATCTGAGTCCCAGGGCCAAGATATTCAGTAATTTGATAATAAATTGCTACCTATTCCTAGACATTAGTAAGAAATATTACATTATAGTTCTTCTACTTCCTCTATCCTGACTTAGGTGTGCATTTCTTGATACTGGTAGTCGATTAATGAGTGAAAATATTCATGCAGCCCAAGAGCAGAGCCTTCATTTCGTTGACTGCAATTATTAGCATGATTTTTGACATCTTATTCATTGGGAGAGTGTCATTTAATGTTAATTAGAATGAATGTGAATGCTTTCACATCCTTAGCTAATGAGTTTGCTCATAAAATAAAACATGTCTGTTATGCTTTGAGGATCAAGAATATTCCTTAAACAAAATGTGAATAAAGGCCAAAGAAGGTGAAATGACATCCTCCATACTAGTTCCAACATGGCTATTTTCTAGAAAAACAAAACCTTCTTTACATCAAGGTTGATTGGATAGTGTGGCATCCTTTCTCTTAAGTCTGAGAGTTTTGTGGCTGGTTTTCTTCTATTGTGCTTAATTCTGGCCTTGAACTCACTTGTTTACAGAACTGTCTCTCCCAGTAGGCTCTGAGTTTATTTATACAGTGACTACTGTTATTTATATATCATGTGTACTAAGCAAAATTTCTAGTGAATGATGCTGAATAAATGGTGACTAAATAGATGGAAGCTAGCATGGCTGACATCTGATGTCATCCTTGTTTGGTTTTTGTGTGCAAGGTGGGAAAAGAAGTGGGTAGCTCTAAGCAGTAGATTCAAATAGCTTTCTAGCATTTATACATAGTATTAGCTTAGACAGTGAGGGAGATAAAATAATATGTGTGATCAAGGAGTATTTGTGTATCTTGAAATTTTTAAAGGGGAAGATTTGGACCTCCTTTCTAGGTGGCTGATGATATGCGTGAAAAGTCTTGGAAGTTATAAAGTAATATGGCAATATAAGAGGTTTCCCATGAAGAAAAATTGCACCACCTTGCTGGTTCCCTAAGATCTGTGATGTTATATGTGCTTCATGGTCAGACTCTCTTGCTTAGAAGAGATACACCTCATGATCCAATAAAACTTCCCATAACATTTAGGAGCATCTTCATTCACTGACTCTTAAAACACATCTTCAATTTCAGGCATCACAGTACATGTGGTGAAGTTAAAAAGGTGAAGGAGGGCCACCTGGATGGCTCAGCTGGTAGAGCATGCAACTTTTGCTCTCGGGGTCATGAGTTCAAGCCCTATGTTGGGCATAGCGCTTACTTAAAAAAAAAAAAATTAAAAACAAATAAAAAGGTGAAGCAAATATATTTTCTTTCCCCAAAGAAGGAAAGGAGAAAATTATGTAAATGCGATGTCGAGTAAAATGAGGAGGTTGCTATGATAAAGGTTTTCACACTTCCAGTGGCAGCATGGCAGTGTGTGGGCAGGAACACCTTAGTCTGCAAGGATATCTAAGAAGACTTTCAAAAAGGTATAATGAGTTGGGCTGAGGCTTCATGTAAGAAGACTTTGTCAGATCGAGAAGTAGGAAAGGACATTTCAGACAGAAGAATGTACAAAGATGTGGAGTATGTAAGTGTAACGTATTTAGGAAATTAAGTGGGTATTAGATCATAAATCCACTGATTATGCTATGACCATAAATCCACTAATTATGCTATGAACAAAATAAAACCTGAGCTAGCATCATGAAGAGCACACCAAGAAATTACAGGTCATGGTAAGAAGTTTACAAGCCAGTGAGTAACTTTGAGCAGAGAATTGGTACAATGTAATATTTATGTTCCAGTCCTTCATGTTTATAGAAGATTCTAACACCATCTTGATTCATCATGAAGTGATGGGAATCAGTGTGGGAATCCATCGTTAATCTTCAACTTCCATCCCAGTTGCCTGATGATAATCGAAACACAGATTGCTAGGCTCCGCACTGAGTAGATCTGAGGTGGGGCCCGGTAATTTGTATCCTTACAAGTTCCCAAGGTGATAATTCTGTCCCAGATCCGGGGACCATACGCTGAGAACCCCTGACTTAGAGGATGGTTCTGGGATGCTGTAAGAACCACCTGGGGAGCTTTTAAAAGTGTGCCTATCTAGTGCTCAGATTCTAGACCAATTAAAGCAACACTTCAAGGCACACCAGGTGTGGATGGTGTCAAGAGCCACTGTTGTAAAGGCAGGTGTAAGAAGGTTGTGGTTATATCCCAGATCAGAGCCTGCCTTCCTCTTACTAGGAATGGAAATTGTCCAATGCGATGAGGTATTTAGATTTTTATTTGGGAAAACTTAATAATGGAATTTGGGTAATGAGGAAGGGCAAAAAGGGGGCAGAGAAAAACATATCAGTGTTGAGTCCCTGGTTTCTGACTTGGGCAGTTACAGGTTTATATGGTATATAAGTTTACTTTCTTTTAGAAACTGGGCAGAATACTCATGTACATTGGGAAAAATGTACCTGATTTTCAAATATCTAAGACATTGGTTCTAGTTTAAGTAACTTCAAAGACAAAAGTTAGGCCTAACATTTAACCATTTAGATTTTAGCCTTCAGGAAGGTTGTACAGTTATAAATTGAGCTCACAGAAAGACAACACACATACGTACTTCATCATAGTACAGTATTCAGCATAGGGGCAGTGGGGGCAGTATCCATCAATCCTATGAGAAGGCTCGGTTTGGAACGTAAGACAGATTTAATGACAGTAATATGACATGTATATAAAACAGCTCCTGTCCTGGACAAGAGGGATGGCGATACCCTAGTTTGTTTATCCTGGCTAAATACAGAACAGGAAATAGTGTCTTCCAACAGGGAGAGCAATTACAATAATCATTAATTAGGATATTTGCAATTCCTTTGTGAAGGACTATTCTTTGTTAAATGAAATAAAGCTCTCCGCTTTGATTATAGTTATCATCTCATGAAAATATTGAATGAGTTTAGATTCCTAAAGGAAATTAGAAGTCAGGTAAAATTCACATTCACTTAAAAACCCCTTGCAATGAAAGATCCTGATTACTACAAATGAATATAGGAGAACTTGATTGATTCAAAGAGATTATTATAGATGACAAGTTTAAAATTAACCTTACCCAACAAATTGGAAAATATTTTCTCCTGCTATAGACTGCTGTCAACTCCATGAAAGGTTATGGGTTACCTGGACCCAGCTTACTGCTCCTGCCTCTTGGCCCACAACTCTCCTTCCCTCCTGCTCTTGTCCCTTTAGCACGAAGGTCCTAGGTTGGAGCCCCCAAACTACTGAACTCTCATGTTGTCAGGTATATGTCTTCCTGAAATGGCTTCCCCTTTACCCCTCTTTACCAAAACGTTGACCAGTTACAGCTTGGTTTCCATTTCATCTCCACAGGAAATCATTTCCTCATCCCTTCTCCCCAGTCCTCTTTATGCCACCAGACTACAGCAGGAGGCAAGGTACCATGTCAAAGTATCACTTTGATACCATTCTTTGAAAATGGCATCATTCCTTCAAAATATGCAATGTCTTTCACCAAATTTTGCAAATTTATTTACTTTTGTGTTAGAATTCAAATTCCTTGACAGGAGGCAGGTGTGTTGGGCTTATCCTTATTTTGGTGGTAGTGTCATTTTATGTGGTGTGCTTGCCACTCTCTACCTAAAAATAAGCACAAGGCGTAGAACATACAGGCGTTCAGTTTGTGGCTTTTTAAATCAAAAAATGAATGTCTGAAAGCATATGAGGAACAGAGCTCATCCTTACAATGAGTACAGTTAATATTCTTGTTGCATTAGCAAGAAATATATGACTAGGGTGTTAGCAGAGTTCATTTCTTCTGAGGCCTCTCTTCTTGGCTTTTAGATAGAGGCCGTCTTCTCCCTCTGTCTTTACTTGAGCTTTCCTCTTTGTGTGTCTGAGCTCTAATCTCTTTTTATAAGGACACTGGTCATTAGTTTAGGGTCCACCGTAATGAGCTCATTTTGTTGCCTGGTAAACTGAAAAAACCCCAGGCCCTGGGGCCTCCATCCAGCCAGTCTCAAAGATGTCTTTGAAGGTTCTTGATCTCGCCTGAACAAGAATTCAAGGACAGACACAGCACAGTGGATGATCGCCACAACCAGGAACTTGTATTAAGGCAAAAGTATATTCTCTAGGTGTGAGAGCTGGCAAATTTGAGAGAGAGAGAGAGAGAGAGAGAGAGAGAGAGAGAGAGAGAGAGAGAGAGAGGGAAACAGAGTGCTTGAAATTGGAATTTCTTTCTTTTCTTGACAGCTGTGAACTGCAGGGTGGAATATTCATTGCTTGGGATGGGAATGTCTTGGAAGCAGAGTTTCCTGCCTATTTTTCCTTATTTGGTCATTGGGCACCCACGGCACCCACCATCTTGGGCCTGTCGGCACCCACCATCTTGGGCCTGTCTGGGTTTGATCTAGCATCTTAGGGAGTGCTGCCAGGATGGGCCTCTGACTTTCCCAGTAGCTGGCTATGTCTTCCTCTACCCTGGCCTCCAGGTATCCTGTGAGAATCTAACTGCCTACTCCAGCAATTTAACCTTATTTACGTCTTTAAATGTCTTATCTCCAAGTATAGTCACAATCCAAGGTACTGTGGGTTAGGACTTCAATATATAATTTGGGGGCCACAATTCAGCCTGTAATAAGGAATCATGTCAAAGAACAGTTGTGAGAGCAAAAGGGATTGGTGTCTGAGTGGAGTATATAAAAGAGGAAAATGACTCAGGTCTATGTTGTTCTCACTCTTCAAGTGAACCAATCAGATCCATGGAAAATGGTCTCTCAATCCCCGCAGGCAACTAGGATTCATTTGCTCCGGAGGTGTTTTTTTTTTTTTTTTTTTTTTGTTTGTTTGTTTGTTTTTTCCTTGAGTTAATGAGGTCTGCTGATAGTGTGTTTGTAGTGCAAATGAGTGCTTTATATAAGGTACAATCAGCAATTTGTAACCACAAAGCAGCAGTGGGCTAAAGAACTGTAGGGCAGTAATAAGAATGTGGCCAGAAAAGAAAAGGAGTCTGAAAGGGTAGAAAAAAGGAGAAAATAAGAAATGCATTAATAAATGGGCACCTGAGTGGTTCAGTTGGTTGAGTGTCCAACTCCTGATTTCGGCTCAGGTCCTGATCTCATGGTTTCTGGGATTGAACCCCACATTGGACTCTGTGCTGACAGCACAGAGCCTGCTTGAGATTCTCTCTTTCCCTCTCTCTGTCTCTCCCCAGCTCTGAAGCAAGCTTGTTATTTTCTCTCTCTCTCCCCCTCTCTCCCTCCATCCCTCCCCCCCCTCTCTGTCATAACATTTAAAAAAAGAAATGAATAAGCAAAAAGCACAGTCAGACCTGTAAATACAGAGAACAAACTAGTGGTTACCAGAGGGGAGGGGATGGGCAAAAAGGATGGAGGAGAAGGGAAGATTCAGGCTCCCATTTATGGAATGAATAACTCACTGTACTATCCTGGTCATTGATATTATACTGGCTTTGTATCATGGCAGGTGGTACACTTTTGGTATGCATAACATAAAGCATAAACTTGTTGAATCACTATGTGGTACACCTGGAACTAACGTAGCATTGTGGGTCAACTACACTCAAAAAAGTAGTTTAAAAAATTGGAAAAAAAATAGACTTGAAAAAATGCATTCAGAAGATTGAAAAATTTTAAAGATGTTAATAGAGGGATAGACAGATACGACTAAAGGAAACCTGGTATTTGGTCTATAGTTTTGCTTTTTCAGTAGCTCGACACCCTGTGGTGAGTAACAAGATCACAGACCATCACAGCTAGAAAGGACCTGGAGAATATGTTCTAATCCTTCATTTTACAGATGTCAGAAGTGAGATTCCAGACCTCCAAGCTAGTTAGATACAAAGCTGACTAAATCAAACCCAGGCGTTTCAGAGCTGGTAATTGTCGCATGTCACACTGCTCTATACTTGTCTGGTTGTTAGAAAAGGTCTTTGGTTTAAGAGGGTCAAGGTGGTATCTTAAGTTGCTTTCATGGTCTCCACAGCTTCATAAAGAATAATAAATTCATTTGATTGCATGTTTACTATTCAATAGTTATATGTGTCTATCTGTAATTAGAGATACATGAGTGTGTAGTGTTATATCCATATAAACCTATGTATTTTTATAGACATCATGCCTCCTTATAAAAGAAAATACTCTCTAGCAATCATCTATCAGCGTTGTATATATGCAGAAACAAACAATAGAACTAGAAAAGATTGGCGTAATGAGTAAGTCAAAACCATCACTCCCAAAATTACAACAGATAAATTTCAGAAACCAGTGGCAGGCCTGTACGTGTTAATCCAACCCCATCTTTTGCTCCACTCGGACATTTCATGTTGCAGCTCTGCTAAGCTAGAAAACACGTTCCTCCTTTTCACCTCTGCATTTGTACGTGCTCCTTTGTCCCTTTTCCATTCTTGTTTGTACAGTAAGTTACTGAATTTTCCCTGTCTAGATTTCCTTTGACGAAATTGTCTCTAACTACAATTCCTACATTCCTCTTAGAGTTGAGTGTGGTCCTATTGGTTACTTACACATATCTCTAAAACAGAATTTGCCATGTTGTAGTAATTATTCACTACCATTTATTACCATTTTATTACAGTCCTACTCACAGAGTGCAGAATGTAAACCACTAGAGGCCAAGAAATATGGGTGCAGTGTTGGGAAAGAAATGGAATGATTATTGTGATAACTATAGAGCTTTATACTTACTGGAATAGTGTTTATATTTTTGAGTCCTGTCTCTGCGTTCAGCAACAATATGGCTAGATACTCTGCATTAAAAGCATTGTATGTCACAGAAATATGCTAATATGTTACAGGGATTGAACAGTGGGTGATGTGAAATGCCCAATTCTTAGAGATGATTGTTTTGAGATTTACAAAATAGGTTCCTTTTTTTAAAGTGTTTTCCTTTATAAAGTATACTTTGTTAAGCTCAGCTTCAGCAGTATGAGTTTATAGCTTTCTTGTAAGTTTGAGAAAATACATGGGAATCAGATATGGAAACGGAAGCAAAATGTTATAAACAGGAGCTGATAGCATTTTTACAATGTAGCCACCATTTGAATTTTTTTCTTAATTTTTGGAATATTTTGTTACTATTATTATTAAAAAAAACTTTCACTCTCAAAGATAAAACTTTGGAATTATTAACTTGGAAACATGTCAGCCAAAATAAAATTTCAATCATAATTAGCACTGGATATACCTAGAGTGAGATTACACTCTGGATTATTTCGGTATTCTTATTTGTACATTCCAGCCTTTCTCCATGGAGTATTATGTTATAAAACTTATATATATATATATATATATATATATATATATATATATATATATATATACTTCTTTACTTTGAGATGAGCATAGGCTTCAGTAGGGGAAAATATTTTAGCATATTTCATTTAGAAGTTCCTGGACTAATACCATTCTGTTCCCACGTCCCTAAAAAACCTGGTTTAACCTTTCCCAGAGAAGCATTTACTGTAATTTCTTTAAAACTTCTGTGCTGTGTGGTAGTGAGTAAATTTGAACTCTGTCTATTCCTATTTCCCTTGAGTTTCATGACAATAGAGATGACATCTTAGACATCTTTGTATCTCTTAGAGTCAAATAAGTCTCATATCTACTGAAGATACAGAATTGTGAGTTTGAGATGATAGAATACAACAGGTAGTAGATGGAAGGTATGCATTGAATCCAGGCCAGATTTATAGAGGATATAGACTCACAGAGGAAGAGGTGGGCATTCAACAGAGAGAATTAAACTTATTTGGTAATAAAGTGTCAAAGGTGAGGAAAAAGGAATGGTGATCGTAGACATCATGATAGTAATCCTTTGAGAGTGCTCTATGGAACACTATTCAATGGGGGCCCTTCTGTTTTTTTCCTAGCCCTCAAAAAGAAAAAAAAAAAGATTGCTTACACATTTCAGTTCAGGCAACCCTGCTTGTTGTATTACCTTCTTAGAGTTTTATAGCACATATGCTAGGATTTTTAGAGTCCCAGTGATCCTACTGATTGCATTTTAGCCCAGTTTCTCAAACTTTTTTAACCCTGGAACTCCTTTCCCATACAGCCAGTTAAAAGCCAAGGTATTTAATGTTTTATGAAACCTATTTTGGGATTCTTCAAAATACCTGATCAGCCTGCATAATTGGGAAGATGATAATATTAGTGACAAGGAAACCAGAAATGGGACCAAAATTAGACAGGTGGGAAGAGGGTTGTTTATTTGACATATTCATACAAAATTAGGGAAGGGATACCCAGGTAGGTAGATAAGCTAAGCTTTTGGGATAGAACACTGAACCTAAGAAAAGAGTGAGACCTATAGAAAAATACTTGGGAATCGTTCACATGGTGCTGATAGTTGAAATTATAAAAGAGAACAGTATTCCTTTTAAAAAAAATAATGTTTGTTTATTTTGAGAGGGATAGAGAGAGCACCAGTTGAGGGAAGGACAGAGAGAGGGGGAGAGAAACCCAAGCAGGCTCCATGCTGTCAGCATAGAGCCCTACATGGGGCTCAAACCCAAGAACCATGAGATCATGGCCTAAGCCACAATCAAGAGTTGGATGTTTAACTGACTGAACCACCCAGGAGCACCAAGAAAACAAGATTTAAGGGACAGAATATGCTCCAAAAGAAAGCATAAGAGAACCTGGTGGAGTGCAAATATGTGTACCTCGTTTGATTTTCCTGACCAGATCATGAAGAATGAATCCACTGTTAGAGATGCAAAACTAAAGCACACAGAATATAAGTAACTTCCTCAAGGTCACATAATTTCTCATTGGCAGAAGGGAGATTTTGAACTCGGCTCTGGAATTTGCTCCTGAGTTGGTTTGCACATGTATGTAACTAATACAGAGCTCTTTAAAAACATGTTTATAGAAGCACATCCACCATATCATTTTGTAAGACTGCCTCTTTAGTCATGCCTTTCTTTGAAGTGAAGTAACATTCTCAGTGACTGGCCCCAGAGGAAGATACAGTAGATTGCTTTTGGCAAAAAATGCCCTTATTCATGAGAGACGCTTAATTATGAACCAGGCTGATCTCTGCCCAATCCTGGTTCCCTGGGAAGAAGTCCTTGCAGTGGCATCAGCCATATTGAATTTGGATTGCAGTTATGGGGATAAAAATTAAAATGGGAACTAAAATAGCACTTTTCCTTCCATTATTATTTTATTTATTATTTTTCACTTCAGGCATGTGAAATTACATTTATAGGGACACATTAAAAAGCCTTCTCTAGGCAATTATCTCACACAATTAGGCAATTACTTCAAATGACTTCATGTAGAGGTAAAACAGTTCTGTAAAATCAAGGTTTGGCTTTGCTTTTGTTTGACCCATATTTATTTTATGACTGCATTTTATTTTTCAAAGTGGTATTTCATCTCAAAAAGCTCATGTCAATTCACAGCAAAACAGCATTTTAGAAAAAGAAAACGGGGTGGTTTTTACTACTGTTTTGATAGTGATACCTGAGAGTGTAATATGAATATGTACAATGTACTTCCATTTACCGATTCCAAAGAGAGATACGGAGAAAGCAAGATCTAATGTGGAGTAATTCCTTTCATTAACAAACAACTTTGCACCTGGAAATGGCACAAACCCACTGAAATTATGTTCACACATGGTGAAACCGCACACACATACTGCTAGACCTATGAGCCTTGTGCATCAGTATTCAACAAAGGTAAAATAATGCACACCATTGACTATCAGACCTCTGGGCTCCTGTACCTGGCTTCCTTTAAACTGTCAAAACACAATAGTCTGTTTCTTTTTCCTTTCCACATCGATCACTGTACCTGCCAGTCTTTATATTGTAAGCATTCGGTTTCCTCCTGTTTTTCAGCACAGTAGTCGCAATGGCCATGACTTATAGGCTTAATGAAGTGAAGGACATATTACAAAGAAATTAAATCCACTGATTTTTTCATGGAAGCAGTTTCAGAGTGTTGGTGATTTTTTTTTTCCTTTTCCAGTAGGTACGAAGAAGAAAAATCTCATGGCTTCAAGGTCTAGAACTAAGTGAGACCTGGAAGTTCAAACAGGAGAGGGACCATGGAAGTAATGGACATAGACACATTTGAGCAAGATGATGAAAGCCACAGGTGGCTTGGGATTTGCAGGAAACAGAGTTTAGGGTCAGGGTGAGTCGGCAAATAGACAGGAGGTTGGTGGAGCCCTGACACAACTCTAGCGTCTCAGTGCTCTCAGCCCGTGCCCTCGTGGTGCTACTGAGCTTTGGCGGAGCGCCTACCCCAAACCTAAAAACAGCTCAGCCTGGCTCTTCCGTAGTGGCAGCCAGAGGCGCAGCTGTGTGGAGACTGGCTCTCTTACTCCTTGGCTTTGACAAAGAGTTGAGGGTCGGTGGGTCCCAGTGTGCACCTGTTTAGACAAGTGCTCAGTGTCGTCGTCAACCCTGCTGAAGGTTATTTCAGACTTTGATTCCACCAGATCACTTGAACCATAGGAAATGCTCCTCCTCTTTTACTGCCCCTCCTTGCTCAGAAAAAACATTTTTCTCCAGCACATTTTAGAGTGATTGCCACCAAATGTTTTTTTTAATTATCCAAGCCATAAATCCCTTATTTAAGTGGCTAACAGAAATTTTAGATCCTTATGTAATTTAGTAAAATTTAGAGCTTTAAATATACTTTTGAAAATAGGAAATACTTTCATTGCTACAAAGGTAACATTGTTGTCTCTTACGCCATTACATAAAAACATGACCTCTACATTTTTTATATCCTAGGATGCTCAGTTTGAAACTGGGGTTCAGATTACATGTATTTTTCAAAAAAAACCCCAAAAACCTCGTTCTGAATTTCTTTCATCTACACTATAAAACTTTGAGATTTCCTTAAAGGTTCAGATTGTACCTGTTCTTTAAGTGCTTATTGTTAGCCTTATACAATGACTTTAGTCACACAACTTTAGTTTTTCATGAGCATATTTTTCTTGATCGGTTTCTTTGGCATGCAAACTATATGAATTAAAATACAAATTATTTGTTAATTGTTGAATCTTGTAAATGTCTTAAGGTATAACCAATGTCTTTATTCAAATTAGGAAAACATTCATTCTCTAATATCAGTTGCAGAGTGTTTTTCCCCTCTTCTCCTTTTATGCTTGCCCTTATTTACATGGGATTAAATCATTCTTCCTAAATTTGCCAGTAGGACTAAGAATCAGAAATCAGAGAAATAGTTTTAAACGTTTTTATTGTACAAAAGGCAGTATCTTTTATCAAATGAAAATAAGTACAGCCTTCTCTTTTTTGAATCTATTGAAGATACAGCTTCTGTTACGGATTGTGTTTAGAGTTTTGTGACATTTTTTTAATACAGCAGTGCATTTTGGGGATGGTTTGCTGACAGTATTTTCCACAGTAATCAGTGGTTTAGCTGTAAATAGAGGGCTGATTATTGCATCTGGGGAATACACATTAGAAACGATTGGCATTTCTGGTTCATATATAGGTGGAGAAATACTCTGCCAGATGGGCATTTATTTACTTGCTTATTTATTTATTTTCCCGGTCAGAAATAACAGGCAATGTATGAGAAAGTGCAAAAAATACTGTGTTGGCAGTCATAAGCAGGATCTCGCAAAGGTTGAATGGAGCTAATGTGATGAGGGTTCTTTTTGTTTTGTTTTGTTGTAATGACCAACATAGTATTTTTTGAAACATCTGTGGACTAATGTTCATGCCAAAGGGAATGATATTTTTCAAGCATTTTGGTCATTATAGTAGCTCTGCAGATAATGACAGCATATAGTGAATTTTGAGCACTTTCTGTACTGTGGTGAGAGCTTTAGATTCATTATATGAGTGCATTCTTAGGACAAGCCTGCAAGACAGTTATTATATTCCCATTTTACAGATGAGAAATTCTGAGTTAGAGCTAGGCTTTAGAAAACTCAGATTTCCTGTTTCATAGTGCTTATTGTTATATACCACAGCAACAGTGTTAAAACTACACCCAAAGCTTACCAGCTGGCCCTATAGCTACTGATGTTTTAATTGCTTTGTTTTTGAAATGAATGGACTATGAATTGGTATCCATTGTCTGACAGAGAAAGCAGTCATATTTTTTCAAAGTTTTTGTTTTTTTAGGCCTGGGGTTATATAGATACCAAGTTGAATCCAAGTTGTTTCCTGATTTAAATGCTTCTAATCATCCATTTATCAAAATCAATTGACTGGACCCAATGAATTTAGATATTCAAAAAAAAAATTGGTCATGTAATCCAATTTCCTCACTTCTCAAAAAGGAAAACAAGGTGCTGAAAGTTTAAATAATTGGATCAATTTCATTTCTAATAAGCTTTTTCATTAGAATCTAGGTCTATGTCTTAGTCTAAAAAAAACATACATATATATATACACATGTAGATGAGAATTATTCAAGTTATAAGGGGCACCTGGGTGGCTCAGGTCATGATCTCATGTTTTGTGAGTTTGAGCCCTGCATTGGGCTCTGTGCTGACAGCTCAGAGCCTGGAGCCTGGTTCGGATTCTCTCTCTCTCTCTCTCTCTCTCTCTCTCTGTCTGTCTGTCTCTCTTGGCCCCTCTGCCTCTCACGCTCTGTCTCTCTCTCAAAAATAAATAAACGTTTAAAAAATCAAAAAAAATATTTAAGTTATAAATGACGAAAAAGTTGCAAATGGTTTTTTAAAAGGCTTTACCAGTTTATATAATTAAAAAGAGGTATAACTTGATTTAGGTACATTTAGAGGGAGGTGTTCATGTGATACCCCCTGGCACACTGTCGCCCTCTGTTAAAGCACCATGTGCTTTCCATTCTCTTCTTTGGCATTCTCTGTCAATACGGTATCCATATTAGTTTTGGGTTTATATTATTGCCCCTCATTTCTAACAGAAAATAAAAACAACATTTTCCCCAACAGAAGATCTGGAAATAGCTTTGATCGACTCTGATAAAATCACCTACCCATTCTTGAATCAGTTAACGGTTTGGGAATGCAGTGTTCTGATTGGTCAGGTTTCATGATTTACCCACTCCTGAGGGAGGAGAGAGGTAAGCAAGCCCTACCCAGCATCATCTGAGAAGAGTAGGCAAATAGACCAAAACAAAGAGGGTAGTAAAGAAGAAAGTGGAATGGATAGCAGTTATAATAAAACTGTAATGCACTGTGCACCAGTACTACGTGTGTGGGTGAGTGTGTACTCAACAACCCTCAGATACTGAAAAATACTGTGCTTCCAATAATCACAGATAGATGCCCTTCTGTTTATAGTAATGACTTCTGTAGTCGAGGAGTATAAGAAAATATTTTGTTCATAAAGAAAATATTTGGAGATGGAATAAATTGGGAAAGTTATGCAAATATTACATTTATCTAAATAGAACAATGTTTGTTTTACCTTAAAAAGTGTGCATTGGGGGTGGCTGGGTGGTGGTTCAGTCAGTTAAGCATCCAACTTCGGCTCAGGTCATGATATCATGGGTCATGAGTTTGAGCCCCGTTTTGGGCTCTGAGTTGGCAGTGCAGAGCCTGCTTGGGATTCTTGCTCTCTCCTCTCTCCCTGTCCTTCTCCCACTTAACCTTTCTCTCTCGGAATAAATAATCAAAATTGACCGATAAACTGTCAAAAAAACTGTATCAGATGATTTGACTATATATTATTAACATGTTGAAACAGGTGATCTGTCTACTTAGAATAACTGGCAATGGAAAAAAGTAATGTACTTTTTTAGGTGACACTAGATTTCTCAGATTATAGTAGTTTTAGTATGCTAATTTGCTTTATTTTTTGGTAGTCAATCATTTGTGAATCTTTGCGTGATCTACTACCTTTTTCTCTTAGTTTCTAAGTGAGGTATATAAATGTAGGAATTGCAGAATAGTATTTCTATAAACAACCTCCTTTTTCTGTTAAGTTTGTCATCTGGAAACCTAAATTCAATTTTGTATTTCAGTATCTAATACTGATTACTCTGATAGTTACATTAAATCCCCTATTTAGCGACTGATGTAAGTTAGTTTTTAAAAATGTCCACCCTTTAAAAGTACATATTGATGGTCCCATACTGATTATTTTAGATAAATTCAGGCTTTACTGTCCTTTTTTTTTTAACTATTTCAAAATTCAGCTTTTCTTACTCTGTTAAAATTTTAATGAGATATAACCTATATATATATGTGTGTGTGTGTGTATGTATGTATAGACATATATATAACATATGCGTTTAGACATATACATATGTCTAAATTATCTATTAAGGATGAAGTTTAATCATAGTTACAATGGAATATTATTCAACCATTAAAAAGAATGAAATCTTGCCATTTGCAACAACATGGGTGGAGCTAGAGATGATAATGCTAAGTGAAATCAGTCAGTCAAAGAAAGACAAATACCATATGATAGCACTCATATGTGGAATTTAAGAAACCAAACAAGCAAGCCAAGGGGAAAACAGAGACAGAGAGGAGAGAGGAGAGAGAGAGAGATCTGAGACAAACCCAGAAACAGACTGTTGACTATAGAGAACAAGCTGATGGTAACCAGAGGGGAGGAGGTGGGGAGAAGGATCAAATAGGTGATAATGTTTAACTCTCTTGTCATGATGAGCACAGGGTATTAAATGGAATTCCTGAATCACTATATATTGTACACCCCAAGCAAGTATTAAACTGTATGGTAACTAACTGGAATTAAAATAAAAACTTAAAAAAAAATTTAATCATAGTCATGTCCCCTCATTTCAAGGCTACAGGCATCAGTCATTTTGGCAGTAAACAATATTTGGCTGCTTGAGGGTCCCTTAACTGCCCTTGAGTTGAAATCTGCCTATGTCATGTGACTCTCCACATTCTGTTTTCATTCCAGTGGAAATGAATACCTGGCATTCATAGAGGCTAGAGTGACTTAGAAAAGATTTGGTACTTTTCAAAGAAATGTACCAGTAAAAGTTACATGATGCTTTTCACTCAAAAGCAAGCAAATTGTTCTTTATTATGGCAGAGCAGTCTAATTGAATTTGCACTTGTGTGGTGAAAATGTGCTACACATTTGCGTTCATTTATGAGATTTTGTCTGGTTGGATTTCAATATATTTATATACACATTGTTCTAAAATAATGACAAGGTATTTTGACAACATACTTTCTCATCATATGGAAAAATTTGAGGTTCAGCCAAAAGTGATAATGGTAAAGTTCACATTTTGAGTATGAAAAAATGGCTGCATCATTCCGAATTGGGTTTGGCTACAAGTAACAGATCCCTGAAATGGTGGTTTGTTGAGTAAGAGAGATTTATTGCTCTGTCACATGAAAGAGGTTCAGTTGTTGGTGGCATGGCAGGGCCATAGTCCTC
Organism: Felis catus; assembly: GCF_018350175.1. Lineage (NCBI taxonomy): Eukaryota > Metazoa > Chordata > Mammalia > Carnivora > Felidae > Felis > Felis catus. The sequence continues at coordinate 28,718,941 of NC_058386.1, read as the reverse complement.
AGGGAGCCAGGAACCTTCAGTCTTGCTGTATTACCTCCCATGCCAATGTTACCTCATGCTCCAAGAAGGCTGCTGGACCTCCAGCCTGTTCCTGGTGGCAGGAGGAAGGAAACCAGCAGAGTGAAAAATAATGGTCATGCTGAGTCAGCTCCCTGTGACCAGCTTTCCCCCAAATCACACTGGATACTTTTGCTTAGTTTCACTTGTACTAGTATCAAAATTGTCTAATTCATTCTTTTCATAGCAATTGATACTGAAATCTCTGTTTCTATCTCTAATCACAGTACGTTTGAGCCTGGTAATGAATCTCATTACATTAAATTGATCTATTAAAATTTATGTTCCTTCTTTGATAACCCCTCCCTAGTTCTGGACATACCTGTGTTCAAAGTTGGGAAATTACACGTAGTAATAAAAAAAGGAAAACGCAAATTGCATAAACCTTTATGTATATGGTACATGTACAAGTGTATATGTCTGTGGAGGATATGATATTGGGAATTCAGTTTGAAGTCCTAGTTTATTAGTTTTATCTGGAGGAGCAGGTGGTCTAACGGCAAGGGTTTACTGCATATAGATGATAGGGAGTGATGGAAAAACAGCCTTTTGCTAGAGAATGCATCAAGAAATTGTAATTTTGCCAAAATTATCAAATGCCATAAAAAACCAAGATGAATGACATTAGTTTTTTATATCATTCCCTGCCTACCTACTGCCCCTCCATTCACAAATGCTCTGTTTCATCAACACCTCTCTCTCTCTCTCCCTCTCTCTCTCTCTGTCACTCACTCATACACACTCCTGCAATTCTGTACTCTTCTGTCAATGCCTGTGTGCCTGTTCTCTGGTGAAGCCATGTATCGCATATAGGTAACTGCATCTTCTAGATACTTGTAATGACAGGTTCCTCTTGTTGACATCAGCTCTGTGCCCTATTTCGTATGCGTTTCTATTTATATGAAATATTTGTTCTTCTGACTCAGGGGAATTTTCAGGACACACGCCTCTTGACAGCCTGAATTAGTTCAGGTCTAATTCAGAAACAGAGTGTTCCAGATTAGAAATCTTGGAGCTAAAAAAAAAAAAGGGTGAACACAAACAGGGTGTGCCACATACTCATGCACAAGTAGACTAGGTAACAGAGTTACTGATACCCAAGAATCTTGGCAAGGGGCGAAACGCGTGTGGAGAAGGGGTTGGCTTAGACTGAGTCGTTGGAAATCAGGAAGATTAGAGAAAAACTTAATCTTCATGGATGGAAATATACAACATTTAAGCCTACACTTTGTTCCTGGGTGAGGTTCAAGAAGTAATAGGTGAAGGGATAATGAGCAAAAAAGAGTACGATTGATTTTAAAAGATTAAATGGTGGAGGCAACATGAAGTTGAAGGGTGACAGTGTTGGAAGAGCTGCATATGTGAGCAACTTCAAATGGAGAGTATATCAAGTTTATAAATGGAACCAGATAAAGTTACAGGTCTCCCTCAGCTCTTAAAATTCTACACTTGTTAAAATCAGGCAAGCCATACCAACAGTTAATGGATAAAGAACCTGAGGCCTGCAAGGAATTAGGTAACATGCCGATGCCTTCAGAATTGTTAATGGCATAATAGATCTAAACTCATGTAAAAGTGGTAAAGGGATCTTTACACAGTTCTGACTCCATTCGTTTGTTATATGTATGTACCTCAGTTTCCACATCTGTAAAGTAAGGGAGATCACTGTATCTTTCCCATAAATTTTGAGTGTAAATAAATAGGTTGCTTCAAGTAATGTGATTATGATAGATTCTCACATAAATTAAATGCTCATTAAACATTAGCTGTTACTGTTGCCCTTTATTCTTCCTCTGATGCCTGTGAAAAAGGCTCTCTGGAATGACAGCATCAGATGACTGGTTCTGCCACTTAACCATTTTAAGACTCTAAACAGGTTTCCCCATATCTCTGAGCTTTAATAGCCGACTATAAAATATTGGGAAAACGGCCCCTCCTCATCTGGTTGCTGTGAGGATTAGATGAAATAGCATATGGAAAAGTCTTCACATGTAATAAAGTCTGGCACATAATACGCAGTAAAGAAAGTAGTAAGTTTTCTTATATTTGTGCCTTTCTTAGGAAACTTAACTGTAAAGTGAGTTGAACGAATACACGCTCATTCCCAATGAAAGAGAATGTTTCCCTGCTTAATCCGTGAAGAAATGAAGTCTAAAAGGGTTGTGATGTCTTTCTGAGAACTATTAAGAGGCTAATGCATGTTTCAAACACGTATCTCATTCTCAAGTCCATGTTATTTCTACTCGATTGTACTTCTTTCCCATAAAAATGAAAATAATATTACCTAAATCATAATGTTGTGGGCATTGAATGACATAAATCTAAAGTGCAGAGCATATATCAGGTATTTAATAGATGATTCCTGTCCTTAGCTGGGAAATAGATGTTCCTCCTTGGTTTAGCCCCTGTATTACCATCCAAATTCCGTAAGCCCATTAGGAGGAAGTTGGCCTACTGTTTTGAAGTCCAGGTAGCCATCTTGATCTCTGTACTGAATTTAGCTCTCAAACTATTACTCTGCTCTTCTCTTTCAATAATAAAGGGTCCTTCCATTGTCCCTCAAATGGAGTGATTCCAAAGGCAGTGTGGGAAGAATGTTCTTCTGTTACTTCTGTACGCTAAGAGCCAAGGTGTCATACCTTCCACAAGAAGGGGAGGAATGCCATTTCCTGTCTGTCTTTCCTCCCGTAATTAGGTTGGTTCTTTGATTGTTCTGATGACCCAACAGAGAATCTCTGATACAGAACGTCGGCACACCCCATCTTCACAACCTCTCTCCCATCACAGGCTAGTATTCTTGAGGAAGGGTGTGTGATGCTTGATAGCCTTTGGGATGAGCCACAGGAAGAGCAAGAAAGCAAGCTAAATTGACTCTGAGGGAAGTGATCAAATTGTCAATGGCTCTTTGTGGCTGCCAATTTGGGACAACTGCCTTGCAACAGACATTTCACGCCCACCTTATTTAGCGTCCTTTGTAATATGGTTAAGATTGGAAGCCACATGACTCAAAGCATGGCAACTTGAGAATACTTCTGGCCACTTGATTCTTTTCAGAACAGATCATTAGCTACGACAGAGTTTCATGCATGAATTTCATGACAAGGCTTTCTCCGTTTTACGCTATCATTTAAACGATTTCTTTAATTCCAATTCTTTTTCTTATTTGAATCCTACTCTAAATTTGTCCCATCTTTTTGAAAGTCTTTCCCGGTTCGAAACTTAAGCTGCTTTCATGAGCTGCAGTCTTAATTCATTTTTTAATGTTTGTTTATTTTGAGAGAGGTGGGGAGAGGGAGAGAATGCACACGTGTGAGCAGGGGACGGCCAGAGAGAAAGGGAGAGAGAAAATCCCAAGCAGGTTTCACATTGTCAATGCAGAGTCCAACATGCGGCTCTGTTCCATGAGCAGTGAGAGCATGACCTGAGCCAAAATCAAGAGTCAGACGCTTAATGGTCTGAGCCACCCAGGTGCCCCATTAAGTCTTAATTCTTTAGTCAAGTTCTCCTTGAATCCTCTAGTCTAAATTATTATCTCCTTCCCCTAAACTACTCCGTTTCATTGTTCTAGTTGTTGTACTGCATTAGGTTAATATATGCGAAGATCAGCCTTATCAATCTAGACACGCACCCAGTCCAATTTCCGACAGATGCCACATTCAGGAAAACAGTGGTCAAAAGAAAGTTAAATAAACCTGTGTGTGTAAACTTCTCAACAATCTAAAAGCAGATATCAAAATCTCCAGCAGCATTTATGATACTATTTGTCTCTCCCTCAGTTTTCTGGCTCCTTGAATTCCCAGGAGACTTTCATTTTCCATTGCTCAGGAAATTCTCCGTACCTCATCACCACGCCTTACTTCAGTAGCTTCCTCTTCCCTGACACTGTGCATATTCACAGAAGATGTGCTCCTGACAGGTGATTCTCCAAACAGTTAGCAGTCCCTTTGAGAAGAGTGAGATGTCTTCCGCTCTGGCTGTTTTTCCGGTGATTGGCAGCCGAGAGCACTGCTGTCACTCCTCCACTCCCAATTCAGACTCTCCTTTTTTGTAGTTACTGAGCCTGTTTTCTTGTGTAGCTTATTCCACAACCAGATTTTAAAGTCCTTAGATAGGAGCTAATTATTATTCATCACTGCAGCTCTTCTCCCCCTGCCCTCTTATTTTCTAACATGATGTCTGGAATTTTTAGCACTTTGTAGGTGAAGCACTCAGCGGTGGTTGGTGAAATGTCGAACAAATTGTAAGAATCATCTGAACTTACTGTCATATTAGGTGTAATAATAGAAACCTAAATAGGCTGTGATAAATCATGATTTTTTTTCTTAACTCCGGAATTTTTTATTGGTCTTAATTCTCTTGGTCAGATTGCCAAGTTCTTGTGAGAATTCCAGCATCTAACAATGTTATCATTCCATCAAGCTTATTCTCAGCTGGTATTCCATTAAGCTGGTATGAATGGGCTACTGTTGGTGAGATAAGAGGATGCACTTTGATGTCTCAAAGCAGCACTAGTAATGAATGCACACATTCTCCCACTGAGAAGATACTTTAAACTGTAATTTTTCATTCTATTCAATATCTCTGTTGCATATATGTATATTTTTGGCTCAAGACATGATAAAGGTTTCAATTTGTCAAGTCACAGACTTAGGGACTTAAACACAACTATGTTCTTGATTATAATACTTACACATTTTAGCCATTTGGCCAGTATCTAAGTACACTTAAATTTAAAACTGAATTATTGGTTTTTAATTGGTAGATGATGAAGAATTCTTTTCAAAATCAAATATGAGCACTGAGTTTATACTCCCAATAATGGCATGTAAACATAAAATTTTCCCTTATAACTTAGGAATTTAGTAGACCTCTGGGCTTCAAGTTAAAAACTTTTTCCTAAGCAAACTTAGAGACCAAATTATAAAAAACTGTAACTACATTGACATTTAGACAGCATCTTGGAAAAAAAATAGTGCTTTGAAAAAAGTTTGGACTAATTGTCATGGTTTTATCAATAATGACGTGGGGCTTCACAAAATCTTGAGTTTTTCTGTTTAGAAAACTTACTAGGTATGGTATTTCAGTCAGTAACTTCTAAAACCCCTTCTAAGTAAATTAAGGGTATACCTTTAAAGAAGGATGATGTTGATTAGTTTCACCCTATGGCAAGTATCTACATATGTATACATTCGGTCACTTTATCATTCCTATTTTTTTCAAAAAAAAAATTCTGTTCGGGAAAAAAAAAACTTGATTTGTATGCAAGTGTGTGTACTATTTAATATTACGTGATTAAGACCATTTGGTAGATAGTCAACTTTAGACTAAACATGTTTTTAGTTCTTGGTGAAATACTACTAATGTGTTAGATTCAGAATAAGATCTTAAACAATACTACCTTGGGAATGTAATCTCTCCAATAGTGTTTATTTCATGAAAATTGATTCTTCAAATCTGTTCGAGAGACCAGTTTTCTAGGTATCCCTATGGGTGGTAGGCACAGAATACAGAAAACCAAAGCACTCTTTGCCTTTGTTTCACATTCTCTCCCTTATCTGTTGGTTGCTATGTAGCATATCACCTACAATATAATAAGATACTGAATAAATGTTCTTTCATACTCACACCATCTTCTGTCATTTCTTCCTTTGTGTATGTTTTTACTTCTTAGGTTTTGTGGAAAAAATGCAAATCTCCATAAAACACAGTGTATCTGACAATTCTGATTTGATAAAGTGCAGCAGAAAACTAAGTGATTTGTTTCTTAATTATTTTTGCATGATTTACTAAAAGTAAAAGACAGGTATTTGGGTGTTCCGTGTGGGGATGCATAATCACATACATAGAAGGAATTGATTCCAAGGGTTTAAGAATAACCTATGGATAAATTAAGAAAACAAAACAAAGCAGGACACTATCATAGACTGTAACCAGAAGTGAAAAAAAATTGCAAAAGAAATAGCTTTAGAGGTCTCAAATCTGCTTTCAAAATGCTGGGGTCTAGTTTTTGTAAATTACAGTTCTCAATAAATGTAGGACAAGTCCCAGCTGTACCGTAGCATTAACATTAAAACTAAGACACATCTTGCATCTACTTTTCCCTTAAATCCCCAGAGGTTTCAGACAAGAGAGCAGGTCAAAATAAAGTCCCCTACCTCTTCCTCTTTCCCAGGAAGCACATCTCATCTGTTGGATTTCCATTTTGAGGCAATTCGACATCTGAGAGAGATAGTTTAAAGAGAAAGTACTCAATCCATCTGGTCTGGGTTTTCCAAAATTACAGAAGTTATTTCAGTATCATTAAATTTGTTAAGCTTATGCAATAAAATCTGGAGAGCTGTGACTCATTAGTGAAGGGATCCACTAATGTGCACTTTGATGCCTTAAATATAAACTTGCATGTTCTCCATTTCTTCAAAGATTTCTCTTGACTTAAGTGAATCCTGGCCCTTCTCTGAAGATAGGATTTTCCTGAAACACCTCAGGTTCTTAAAAACAAATCAGTATCTTGGTTAAAAATCTAGAGATGGAGGGGCGCCTGGGTGGCGCAGTCGGTTGAGCGTCCGACTTCAGCCAGGTCACGATCTCGCGGTCCGTGAGTTCGAGCCCCACGTCAGGCTCTGGGCTGATGGCTCGGAGCCTGGAGCCTGTTTCCGATTCTGTGTCTCCCTCTCTCTCTGCCCCTCCCCCGTTCATGCTCTGTCTCTCTCTGTCCCAAAAATAAATAAACATTGAAAAAAAATTAAAAAAAAAATCTAGAGATGGAGACCCAGTCCACTATAATATCAGGAATGAAACAACACCATGTGCAGTCATTAAAAGGACAATAAGGGAATATTGTGAACAACTTTATACAACAATTTTACTTACAAGTAGATCAAGATGAAATTAACAATCTGAATAGCCCTACAACCATTAAAAAATTGGATTTGTAACTAGAAAACTCCTCAAAAAGAAATCCATTATAGTATCACTCCAAAGATTTACACAGAAATTAGCAACAATTTTACCATATTTTTGCCAGTACAGAAATCAGTTGTACTTCTGTATGCTAAAAACACACAAAAACCAAAATTTAACACATGAAACCATGTGTAGTAACTCCAAAGAAAATGAATTACATAGGTATACATATTTAATAAGACGTGTGGAATTTATATGTAGAAATTTACACAATAATATTGAAAGAAATCAAAGACCTAAAGAAACGGAGAGACAGATCTTGTTCATGGCTTGCAATGCATAGTTCATATGTCATTTCTTCTCAATTTGATTCTGTAAGTTTAATACAGTTACTCTTAAAACACCAACAAAATTTTTTGAAAGACATGCACAAGTTAATTCTAAACTTTATGTGGAAATTTGCAGAGCCCAGAATAGGTAAAAAGAAAAAATTGAAAAAAAAAAAAAGGAAATCTGATGAAATCACAGTTTGTTCTTAAGACTGCCTATATAGGCACAGTAATCAGAAATGTGTGATACTTCAGGAGGATAGACACATAGATCAATGGAACAGAGTAAAGAACCCAGAAATAGACTCACAGCAATATGCTCAAATGGTTTTTGACAAAGGAGCAAAATAATTTCAGTGGAAGGACAGTGTGTTTATGAAATGGTGCTGGAGAAATTGGACATCCATAGGCAAGACAAAATGTACCTCTGCAACAATTAGAAATTATTTTTTAAAAAAATTTTTAATGTTTATTTATTTTTGAGAGAGACAAAGACAGGATGTGAGTGGGTTAGGGGCAGAGAGAGAAGGGAGACACGGATTCCGAAGCAGGCTCCAGGCTCCGAGCGGTCAGGACAAAGCCCAATCTGGGACTTGAACTTACGAGCTGTGAGATCATGACCTGAGCCGAAGTCGGGTGTTCAACCGACTGAGCCACCCAGGCGCCCCAAAATTAAAAATTATTTTATCCAAAGTTTGTAAAGTAGAAACAGGGCTATCACGTGTTCCTTTCAAGTACACTATTTTTTTTTTAATGTTTATTTATTTTTGAGAGAGAGAGAGAGAGAGAGTGCCATTGGTGGAGGGGCAGAGAGAGAAGGAGACATAGAATCTGAAGCAGGCTCCAAGCCCCTCTGTCGCCACAGCGGCCAGCGTGGGGCTCAAACCCATGAACCGTGAGCTCATGACCTGAGCCTAAGTCGACCGCTCAACTGACTGAGCCACCCAGGCACCCTCAAGTATGGTAAATTCTGTGAAAAAATCCTTGATCTCAGACATGGAGAAAAACAAAACGATGATTCTTCATTTTTTTTAATATTGTACTTGAACATTTTTTAGTAAGCTCATGTTATCCTTATCTGACTTTCTCAGGGAAAGTAACTTTGCCATCGGCAAGTTACCTAAGTTCAGCAAACTAATGGTTTTCTTGGTTACTGAAACTGATGATGTTTTTCTCTACATCTTAGTTTGCTAGGTTCCCAAATTTCTGTAGTAAGATTAACTTTTTTAATGGGATTTTTAGAAATAGGTTGTATAGAGGAGAAGGCTATGGATAAAGCACTCTCACAGTGGGTCTAGATGTAATAAAGATTCTTTCTTCAAGTGTTTATAAAAACCTTCTTCTACCTCACACCTAAATAAAAATTCACAGATGAGAATGAAGTCGTTTTTCTCTTTCCACATATCAGCTACAACCATATTGTCTCTTGTTGCCAATATAGTAAACTCATGCCATGAGCATGAGCACTTGAAAGGTAGCTGGCATGAATTGGGATGTGCCATAAATGTAAAACGCGTCGTGGATTTTGAAGACTTACTATGAAAAAATGACAAATACGTCAATTTTATATTGCTTATATGTTGATTTACAATATTTTAGATATGTTCATTCCAATAAAACATATTCCTGAAGTTAATTTTACTTTCTTAATATTTTTAGTGTGGGTATTTGAAATTTTAAAACTACGTATACAGCTTGCATTAAATTCTTACTGCCAGAGCTAGTCTAAAATACAATTTTCAGTTTCAGTTTCTTTATATTTCGATATGAATGAAAAGATACCTGTTAAAAAGCATAATCAGACCTGTAAATACGGAGAACAAACTGATAGTTGCTGATGGGGAGGAGGATGGAAGGGGGGATGAGCAAAATGGGTGAAGGGGAGAGGGAGGCACAGGCTTCTAGTTATGGAATGAGTAAATCATGGGAATTACAGGGTTGCCCTTGTGGCTCAGTCAGTTAAGTGTCTGGCTCTTGATTTCAGTTCAGGTCATGATTTCATGGTTTGTAGGGTCGAGTCCCGCATCAGGCTCTGTGCTGAGGGTGCAGAGCCTGTTGCAGGATTCTCTCTCTCCCTGTCTCTCTGCTTCTCCCCTGCTTGACCCCATGTGTGCGTGTGCTCTCTCTTAAATATTTTTTTTTAATTTTTTTTTCAATGTTTATTTATTTTGGGACAGAGAGAGACAGAGCATGAACGGGGGAGGGGCAGAGAGAGAGGGAGACACAGAATCGGAAACAGGCTCCAGGCTCTGAGCCGTCAGCACAGAGCCCGATGCGGGGCTCGAACTCACAGACCGCGAGATCGTGACCTGGCTGAAGTCGGACGCTTAACCGACTGTGCCACCCAGGCGCCCCTAAAATAAATATTTAAAAAAAATTTAAAAGGCAGAGCACAGGGAATATAGTCAATGGTATTGTAATAGTGTTTGCATGGTGACATATGGTAGCTGCCCTTGAGGTTGAGTGCAGCATGACATATACAAATGTTGAATCACTATGTTGTACACCTGAAACTAATGTAACACTGTGTGTTAACTATACCCAAATTTTTTAAATAGGGGAACGTGGTGGCTCGGTCAGTTAAGTGTCTAATTTTGGTTCATGGGTTTCAGCCCCGTGTCAGGCTCTGTATAGACAGCTCAGAACCTGGAGCCTGCTTCAGATTCTTTGCCTCCCGTGCCCTCTTCCCCTCCCCCACTCTCAATCTATCTCCCTCTGTCTCTGAAAAATAAACATTAAAAAGAATTTAAAAAAAAAAATAAATATAAACCTGTGAAACAATATGCACAGAGAACTGAAGACTTTTTAACCAAATTTTACAATACTCAGTTTAGTTTTTGTGTCATTAAACTTTTGTAATTATATTTAAGCAATAAATATTGAGTAGAAACCATTCTAATTACTTGCCGATTACAAACCCTTGTCTTTCTAGAACTTAAATTTGTCAGTGAGAATCTTTACTTAATTTATACAACACTAGAGATAATTATGTTTATGTAAGTAATCTCTACACCCAACATGGAGCTTGAACTCACCATCCCAAGCTCAGGAGTTACATACTCTTCCAGCTGAGCCAGCCAGGTGCCCCTACAACTCTTCAACTAATTATAGCTGGCTTAATTAACTTGACTTGGTACATACTCACCTAGTAGGAGCAGAACCTGTGTGCCTACCAGAGAGTTGAGTGTTATCTAAAAGAATCCATCTTTTATCTTAAACATTAGTCGGTGTGCATTCTAGAAGATATGCAGAATATTTGTTAAGCTAGCAAATTGGCTAAGCCGACAGTGGTTACCTGGAGGTCTGTTCAAAGATCCTTCTCTGTACGTTGTCCTATTGGCTGCTTTTCTCACTCTCACTCTAGACTCTGAATTCTTCAGTTTATTTCTCATTGGCACACATGCCCGTAATTGGTAAATAGTAAGTAGCAAATAGACTATCTGATGAATGAAATATTCTGAGAAAATATTAAATCAGATTTTAGGCCAGTCAGCATCACAATTCAAGTGAGATTCCCTAACTTGTTAAATTGTGACAGTTGGCTTCCGTCTTTAATTTCGAGGTCTGGACATTGCCTGGAAGGAAGTGTCTGTCTTTGTTTAGTCTGTTAACTTGAACACCTGAAATTGGTTTATACTTTCATGTGGACATTTTCATTGTTGTTCAGAAATATATTTAATGGGATCCTCAGACTAGCTTCAGAAGAAAAGTAAGCTGTCATCCAAAGATTGTTAACCTCATCAATATATTGGCAGCTGTAGGGCATAGAGAGCTGTGATATTGTTTAGGTGGCCTTAGTGTCCAGTAAATTTACTCCAATAAATAGTAACTAAAGCAGTTTCCTTGACAGTTACATTTTCTAGTCATTGATTTTTGTAAATGTACAGCATTTAGCATTCTAGGAGAGATTTAAGTAAGCTTAAGCTCAGTTGAAATGTTATGAATAGTGATTTGGTTTTTCTGTTCATTAGGTAATATAAGCACTTACATAATTAGGAGGCTCTAATAATGTTAAAGGTGGATCGGATGAAAAACAAATATTCAGAAATCTTCTGTGAATGCAATAGAATCAATCGAGGCTAAAAATTTTTACTATCTTATAAAGAGTTGTAAAAGGTCTAATTTGGAAATTGAAGAAATATTCAGGCATTGATAGATTCTTTGCCAGTTTTATTGCTCATGTAATAACCCTTTATCTATACTGCCTTTTATTTGAAATTCTCAGTCCTAAAGTTGGTTATATTTCACTGAGGGAATCCACTTGTATCCTTTAGACCTTGCTATTGTTAAATAACAAAAATTCAGCCAACCAAAATTGAAAGATCTCCTTGGCTTTATTGGTTGATTGATGAATCTGGCCGCACCCCAGCTAGCTAGTACGAAGGAGCGTCATGGAGCTGTAAAGAATGGTGGGCTTATATAGGAAGAAGGAGGCTAGAAACAAGGAAAGAGCAGATTGTCTCATCTTCATTTGGGGTATAGAAAGGGTGTGTGTGGCAGACTACCTCACTGGTACTGAGCAGAAATGTTCAGACTGACTAGTTAAAACTGTATTTCTGGGGAACACTGAAAGTACAAATGAGTTAGGTATTAAACTGTAGTTTGATGATGTGGGATTGGCACAAATGAATCCATTTTGGTCCTCTTCTTTTTTTTTTTTTTTCTTTTTACCAATATTAGTTTTGTTTTCATTACCCTCAAAAATCTCTTCCCATCAGTAATGCTGGGTACCTTCCAGCCACATTCAGGCACCGTATGTCAGTGTACTGGGTTTAATCCTATAACTCTTTGCTGGCAATTTTGATAGTTTCTGCTGATCTACTTTTTTGCTTTCCACTGTCCTTTTCCACCTTCCATTTACCTCTTTTCTGTTATTTCCCAAGAGGACTCATGTGGCTTTTTCCCCCCATCATGTTTACTTACCTTGATATTTCCAAATATGGTAAATTTAAATTTATCTTAAGACCTAAATTAACTGAATTCAAGTTAATAAGACTCAATATGTCAAGAATTTTCTAGTATTTAATCTGAAAACCAGTGTTCAGGGTATGGCTTATGATCTACAGATTGCCAAAAACACTTGAGCTCTATATCTACAGTCCCCACTGCCATAGAGTAAGAATGAAGGTAAGAATTAAGACTGGGCAGTATTAGAGGATCCCAAAGCTCCTTATGATGTTAAAAAATAAACAATGAATGAAGCTACTTTTGTATATTATATAATGACAGCAACCATCACGTTGTATGTTTGCCTTTAAAGGTAAGCCTAGTTGAATGAGACATTCTGATTTCACTACATCCTATAGAACCCTGGAAATTTAGAAATAAAATAAACACCTAAGTACACTGAGACATGTGCTTCTCTCTGTTTCCACCAATATTTCCCATTATTTTAGAGGTTAGATGTAGCCATGGTCTGATGTTACAAAACAGAATGAGTGCTCTTGGTTTGCCTGTCAGATTATTTCTATCACCCATTAATGGTGTTTACATTGTGCCAGATACTATTCTAAGCACTTTGTAAATATTAACTCATTTAACGCTCCAAAAACCTTTAAAAGATACACGATATTATTCTCCCCTTACTGACCCTGGGCCATCTTGTTCCCAGGTCCAAGCTTTAAGTTCTTTGGCACTGCTCTTGCCATACATGGTGTTTCTATGAGAAGTTTCGGTCCCCTGTGATTGAAGATAAATACAATAAGCCATCTTACTGCTTTATACTCAGACTTTCCCCAAAGTTACTTTTGTATGCCCAGCACGTTTAAAGGGATTTCCATTATACAGTTGTTCTTCTGAGTAGAAATTGGGCCTAAAGTACAGACAAAAGAGAAATTATACTTCAGATGAAGTAAAGTTCAAAAAAAAAAAAGTTTCTGGGTGAAGGGTATATGGGAATACATGATTTAATTTCTGAAGTTTTCTTGTAAGTCCAAATTTGTTTTATAATACACAGTTGAAATATTTCCAAGTATTATTAATCAAACTGAAAAAGAGAAATTGAAGTGGTCCTACTTAGCGCACAAACTCCAGGGCATGCCGTTCATATCACATTCTAGAGTGAATGGTGCTGCCGGAAGGTGTGCAGTGAGGAAGACCTTAAGTAAACTTGTTTCTTTAATGCTTATTTATTTTGAGAGAGCATGAGTGGGAGAGAAGCAGAGAGGGGGAATCCCAAGCAGGCTCCACACTGTCAACATAGAGCCCAATATGGAGCTCAACCTCATCAACAGTGCATTGGGATCGTGTTCTGAGCCGAGATCAAAAGTTGGATGCTGAACTGAGCCACCCGGGGTCCCTAAGGTAAAAGTTAGTTTGTTTACATTAAAATCCATAGAAGAATAAAAACAGAAAAATTAACTGAACACCAGACAATAACCTGAATTACCCCTCAGTTTCCATAATTATGGTATTTAATGTTCTTCAGCAAAAATTGCCCAAGCATTGCTTCTCAGCATGGTAAGAATGCTCAGGGTCTCTCAGAAATAGGTCATTTGTTAATAATATCAATACATTTATAATGGGAGGGCAGGGACAATATTAGTCTCATTCAGAGATGTAATCTCAGAACATAGACCATGCCTGATCCCTAGTGGATACTTAAATTGTGGAATGGATAAGTAAATCAGTGAATAATAGGTAGATGTTGATGGTGCTTTTTCTGCTTTAAACTACTTTCCAATGTGCTAATAGTCCTTTAATAGCCTTCTAGATTTACTTAGGTACAATCCAAACTTTTATTTGATGGAAGAGTAAAAAAACAACTTAGTTTCAACTACCTATTCATGTCCATCCAAGGAGCGTGTGTGTGTGTGGGGGGGGGGGGGATGAGTGTGTGTGTGTGTATACACACATACTCACAAATGAAGCCCAACCAAGATTTCTAGTCCAAGGTTCTTTTCACTACAGAACATTTGAACTGAACAGAGCAAAAATGACAGAATCGGGAAATTTACTTAAAAGTAGATCTAAATGTACAAACCAGGGTACATGCATTTTTAGATGCATATTCCATAATGCCAAACAAATGTAGGAAGTAATTTCACTGAAATATTTACTAGAATAGTAACCTGAAAGCTGTATAAATCAAAATACATCCATTTGTTCCGGATTTAGAAATCAAGTCTTTTCTTCATTGAATTCATCTGCATATGGAAAATTGTGCTGTGCTTTTTTAGTAGAAGTTTTAATTGATTTAACAGTATTGATTACTATTTGAGAAGAGAAATGCTTCTCAAATTTACTTCCATTTTATTTTTGAAGAAAAATTCTCTGTTGATCTCTTTCTCACATCTTCTCATATATCTTACTTCACTTTTAATTTCCTGCAAACGTATCTTTCCTGTTAAATTATTCCTTTCCCTTTCTCCGTGATGACTGATAATAATAATGTTGAGATATGTTTCCTTCTAACATCCAGACTACTATCCCACCTATATCAATCACTCCGTCATATTTTAAAAATCTGGTCTGCACTGCTGCAGTCTCTCCTGGCCTGGTATTCCTGTATCTTATACCATCTCCCAGTTCCCACACTGAGCGCTTCCCTTCCTGCACCATCCTTTCCAATCAGTTCACAAAGCCGCCCTCAATCTCCCATTCTGTTCCTAAAACAACGCCATTACTCACTTTCAGTTACTGTCCTCTCTTCCTATATATCAAAACTTCAGAGCTTACCTTATCCTCAGTTTCTGCTCTCCTGCAGCCTTTTTTCTTAGCAGTGGGGGAAGGGGGTTGTCTTTTAACACCCTATCATCCCCTACTGTATGTTTTCTTTTCATTACTCTTTTCACTTGATGCCTTTGTTTTCTTCTTATGTGACCTCCTCCGTTCTATTTTGTTTGTGTGAAATAGCATTGGCAGTGGCAGAATCTTCTCTTTTCCCCTTAGTTTACGACTAACTCTGTTCTGGTACTTATTTTTTTATTGACGTATAATCGACATATAGTGTTGTATTAGTTTCAGGTGCACAAGATAGTGATTCGATATTTATATATATTCTGATATGACAACAAATGATCCCCACAATAACATCCGTCACCATACATAGTTAATTTGTTTGTGTGTGTGATGAGAACTTTTAAGATCTCTTCTTGTAGCATGCAATATAGCCAGCATGCAATATAGTATTGTTAACTACAGTCACCATAGTAGACTGTGGTACTTATTTTAATATGTTTTTATATATTGCTACCTAGAGTAACTGGGATAAAACACACACACACACACACACAAACACACACACAGATGGAATTGTGGTTCTCTGTTGTCAGTCATTTGAGAAATAATTTATTGCTGAACTTCTCTAAAATGCATTTTATTCATATCTCCTATTCTTGTTTATATTCATTCTAACTTGTCTCTGCTTATTTAGGTGGAATGGTTGGAGTTCTTCATTGTTGAGTTAATAGTTATAAATCACACTTCGAAAAGATAGTTGTGGATTATCAAAAAAGGCTCAAAAAAAAGAAGGCTAGCATTGTTCCCCTGCACTCTCCACATGTCCTCAGGCTACAGAAATAGTCTTTGATGGATGTTCTTGTTTATTGAAAGTGCTAAAACTAGGCAGAAGTAAAAGGTGGTCTGTTTCTGTTGCAGAAGTTTAAGGGATTTTCCCCCCAACTTCTTATTCCCACTTCCAATTATGAACTCACAGAACAGAAAGAAAATTGTGATTTTTCTCGTGGAGTGATGAAACCCAACTGACATGTAGGAGGAAGGAGCAGAAGTTCTGTGGGTTTGTCAGGATGGTGAGGACATGTTGTCTTGAGAATTACTTATTAAAGTCGTCGAGTTCACTAGGATGAAGTAGAAAGCTATACACTACTAACCACATGTAAGTTCCATCCTGAACTTCATTCCCTTATAGTTAGAAATCTGGAGATGTAAGCAGTCATGTCTTGAAATTTCATAATATCTCACCGAAGAGATGTTTAATAAGTTTTTAATTTAGCTTGGTCTGGGTGCCAAAAAGAAAAAGAAAGCAGAGGATAACCTCAAGTGCCAACTCTAATTAATTGGTAGTATCTTCTTGGACTGAAACGATGAGAAGGTCCCATCTGGACTCGGTAGGCAAGTACAGGAATGTAATAAGCATGCTTGCCATCAGCCCAGAAGAGGAAAGAAGGCAGGGTTACTGAGGGTCTGTGGGCCCTCCTGGGCTAGAACACCTTTCAGCACTTCAGGTTTGCATTTCAGCCCTGTACATTATTAATTTGGCCTCTTATTTTCTGACTGATACTACTGTTTTTTTGGTGCCTGATGCAAAGGTATGTTGTGAAAATAGTGTAGTAATAACTACCCCTAAGAAGAGTTTATACTTTGAAATATAGAGACACATGGTACTTGTACAACTAGGTTATCTGTTTTTAGAAACTAAACCAGGACATCCGTGAGCTACTATATCACTAGAGTTTATCATTTGTGTATGATTGATCATCTCAAAGTGAATTTATTGATCTTTAATTGGTTAAGGATCAAGAATGATGATTTCAATTAAAGAGTCAGTCCTGTCCTTCTCAAGTAAATAAAATTTAAGTTGTCAAGTTTCCAAAGGTAGTTTAAAGCTTAGAAATGGCCTGGCTTTTCAAAATTAAGTAATTGTATGTATGTATGTATGTATGTATGTATGTATGTATGTATGTATGTATTTATTTATTTATTTATTTCTGGCAGCTACAGATGAATTCGGCACATGTTTTTGCCCACTTTTGTGAAAAATTTGCTTTGTGTACATTCTGTCCATTTTGCGTGTGTTTGGAATATTGTGCCTTAAGTTCAAGTAATTAAACACCCTTTCAGGGCATGAACCAGACTTGATCTCTAACAGTTTTGCAAATTTCAAGAGACGAAGTGACTTTGGAATTAGTGTACAAAAATTAAATGTATAAAAATAAGTGGGAATAGTAGCTACAGTATTTGCTGGAGAACCATGTGGTGGTGGGGGGGGGAACATATGGGTTTCATTTTGGCACGGGAAGGGAAAAGAGTTATTAAGACATGCAATACAACAAAAAAGAACTCACAACATTAAGCAACATATTGGCTGTGGGTAGGAGAGGCTCATGAGAACCTGACAACTTTCTAAGTTTTTGTCTTGGAAAACACACGAGTGGGTCGATTTGCTCTTTGCGCTCTGGAAATTGAAAATGTATTTACCTTGAAGAACTTCTAACTTGCATTGCATCACTCTTGAAGTTACATGATCAATCGCCTTATCATTATGAATAAGGGGAGCAATGTGATCCTGAGCAGTTTTTGCCTAAACCTTGTGTATCTTTTTGAGTGGCCTCTTTACTGACGAGGCATTCTATAAATCTATTCTGTAAGGATCTTATTCCATCATTTTCATATTTGTTACTGGCCTGACATACCACACTACTTAATGTGAAGGTAGATATGTTAAGGGTTCCTTTTAAAATTGTATATTTTTTCCAGCACATATTAAGTGAAGCCAAGGGAAGATGGAAATGTGCTTTGCCTTCTGTGAGCTGCAGAACTGTAACAGAAGTGGACTTGCCTTCAGTTTCATTATTAGAGAAACCTAAAATGTCACACATTGATCAGTAGTTTATGCTGTTTCTAGACAAATACAACAAATAATAACCTAATATTGTAGGTCATTCTCAGGAGCAGTAAAACTTATTAGAGGACGAAAAATGTTTGGAGCACAAACACATGACATGAATTTCTTACACAAATGTACAAGCAATGAAAATTTTACATGAAGTTAAATGAGGATTTGAAAATGCCAAAAGGAGCATTAAAACAGAGGGCTCATAGTGACTTAGATGTATTCAGCATAGAACAGTCTACATCTTTTAGGTTGTGGCTCTCAAAATATCCAAAACTAAACAACGTGTATATGCTTTCTGATTCTTGAAGTTTTCTCTGACTTGCTCCCACTATTCTAGCAACGGGTCCTGAGTCTTCCAGTCCTTTGGACCTGGTATCTTGGAGTAAGTTTCATATATTTTTCGTTGTTTTTACTGTCAATTCCTATCAAACCTGCATTTGACATGTTACTGACGTCCATTCCCTTTCTTCATATTCTAGTGGCTATTCTGGTCTAGGATTTCATCTCCATTTTCTCACTAATTCTTTCTTTCCCTTTCAGAGTGTCCTATAAGATTACTCTTGTTAAAACATGATTGAGTCGTGTCATGGCTATACTCTAAATCCTTTACTTCATTGATTTAAGTATATGTTTGGCAGTCTTGGTCCTTAATCATTTGCTCACAAGCTAATTATTAACATGGTCTTTGATATTTAAAAAAAGTTAACGTTTATTTATTATGGAGAAACGGAGCATGATCATGGGAGGGGCAGAGAGAGGCGAAGACACAGAATCCGAAGCGGGCTCCAGGCTCTGAGGTTTCAGCACAAAGCCTGACGCAGGGCTCAAACTCATGAGCCGTAAGATCATGACCTGAGTTGAAGTTGGACACTTAACCGATTGAGCCACCCAGGCGCCCGAAATGGTCTTTGATATTTGAATGACACTTGATACTTTCAAAGAGTTTTCACATAGTTATCCTATGGGATTTTCTATAAAACCTTGTGTGACAGGTAGTTTTTATTACCAGTCTGTTACCAAAAAGGAATGTAGGGGCACCTGGGTGGCTCAGTCAGTTAAGCGTTGGACTTTAGCTCAGGTCATGCTCTCACCGCTCATGAGTTTGAGCCCCGCGTCAGGCTCTGGGCTGACAGGTCAGAGCCTGGAGCCTGCTTTACATTCTGTGTCTCCCCTTCTCTCTGCCCCTCCCCTGCTTGTACTCCATCTCTCTTTCTCTCTCAAAAATAAAGAAACGTTAAAAAGAAAAAAGGAATGTAAATTCTACAGGTTACAAATTACAAACCTTGCAGTTGTCACTGTGGGATTTGAACTTACAGCCTCAGACTCTAGAACAGTGTTTGTACCACAGTTACTGTCCCCCCAACAGCTTCTCTCTCTCTTTGCCTCTTTTCTCCCAGGTCACTTACTCCCACATTCCTCATCCAAAGATATAGTGTGTTAAGGCTCATTTCTAGTTCTAATTACTCCATGATGAGATATTAATTTTGGAAATATGAATGTAAAATAGCTTAGTAGCTGCATAACTTCAGGAAAGTTAGGGCAGAGTTCCAGAAGCAGGTTAACTGTTAACTTAGGGAAGCAGAAGGAACATAATTTGGTGAAAGTGACAAACAAGAAATAAACACCGAAACCTGGTGAGCTAAATTATTTCCATGCTTGGACATGGTAGTGTTAGAGTCCAAGATAGGTTTTGTGATATGGGAAGGAGGAATTCTGTCATGCGGCAATAAGAGTTTAAAGGCTGCCTTAGGAAGGTAACGTGGCTTGGGAATGCTCTCAGAACAGTGCTCAGTGAATGAAGTCAGTGATGAGGATTTTGGATAAAATCAGAAGCCCTGTGTTGCTCTGAAAAAAAAAGGGTATTTAAGTACACTGAGAGTCAAATTTTCATCTGTAGAATGGGATCAGTAATTTTCCATTTAATGTTTTGCTTAAATATTAAATGAGGTATGTGAAATGCTCTGTAAATAAAATGCTATGCCAATGCAAAGTAATCTATAATATCAAATGTGTTACAAAATTTCAGCATGATTGTTAAAATAAAAGTGAATCTTTAACAGCAAGGTTGGGAATTTAATTCATTTATATTATTCTAATCTCATTATGATAAAAGTGTAAAAACTCCAAGTTTGGTCTTTAAATTTTATTATACCAGATTAAAGGTGGCTAATACTGTCTCTGTGACTTTAATAGATTGTCACTGGCCATGCAAGACAAATGTTACCATGTAGATTTTGCAGAGATAGTAAACCCTTGATAGCTAGAAAACTTCCTTTGAAAGAATCACATTTATCCTTGATACATGGGGTCAGATATTGGTATTTAATGTCTTAATCAGACTTTACCATCTTAAGATCACTGAAGGACTTTAGAATGTTTTCTTTGGCTTTCTAATAATAGATTTTTGAATTTGACTTTGCCTTACCAAAGTTACTTATTTATTTCATTGGAATGTATTTAAGGATGTCATGTACCATTGTGCTCTTTTTCATTGCCCAGGCATGTTTGGGCCAGGAGTATGAGGTGGGGCAGGTGAGGCTGAAATCCAGCCTTCCATAAAGGCATCCAAGCTATGCTCCCTGGCATGTAACTGCATCTGCCCTGAGGAAGTAGAGCCTTCTTTCACACAAATGCATTGTCCTTGTCCTGACTGGTTCTGGTGGCTGAGTCTACCCCAGTGGATAACTTTCTTTTAGTTCCCTGAAGGGGCCATATAGTGTGGAGGTTGGCCTGTTGTTGCTGTTGTTCTATTTTATTATTTTTTTAATGTTTGAGAGAGAGACAGAGCATGAGTGGGGGAAGGGCAGAGAGAGAGAGAGACAGACAGACAGACAGACAGACATGGGGTCTGAAACAGGCTCTGAGCTATCAGCACAGAGCCCGATGTGGGGCCCAAACTCGGCAATGGCTAGATCATGACCTGGGCTGAAGTCAGATGCTTAACCAACTAAGCCACCCAGGTGCCCCATGTTGTTGTTATTTTTATCAAGAAGATTATGAAGGTGATGAACATAGACGTTAGAAAAAAATTTCAGGAATGAGAAACGAATGGTTCAGTCAACACATAAAAACATTTCAGATACAGTGAGAATAATAGCCTTCAATATGAGCTTTAGAGCTGAGAAAGGGGAGTTTGAAAGGAGGAAGTCAGAGACACTAACCACGTCACCCAAAGATGGTGTGGATAGAAAAGTTCAGTTTGTGTGAAAATCCGAGAAGCTGGTCTGCTAAGTCTGACCGTGGAAGAGGTGCTTTCGGGAAGGTGTGTGGAAGCCACTGCTTTTGCAAGGCTTCACTTAGTGGTGGGCTTGGGGCCACTGTTGATCAGACTCATTGTCACATGCACAAATAGTAAAGAAATCTGGAACATTAAAAGTGCAAAGCATCAAAACTTTATAGGTAGGATGTTGATCTTATTTTTAAAGTTGTAAGAGAAAGCTGGAGGATCGAATGGGTAGCAAGGAGGTAGGGCACACCCACTCTCTCGGTCCATTCAGGCTGCTGTAATAGAATACCATAGAACAGGTGGCTTAAAACAATGGAAATTTGTTTCTCATATTTCTGGAGGCTGGGAAGTCCAAGATCAAGGTGATGGCAGATTTGGTGTCTGGTGAGGACCTCCATCTTAGTTCACAGTTGTCTTCTCTCTCATCGTCCTCACACAGTGGAAAGGGGGATGAGTTCAGTGGGGTCCCTTTTATGAAAGTACTAATTCCACTCTTGAGGGGGTCTGCCCTCATGACCTCATCATCTCCCGAAGCCCCCAGCTCCTGATACCATCGCATATGGATTTGGTTTCAACATAAGAACTTTCAAGGGATACAAAAATTCTGATTACCCCCTAACTTGCTGCTTATTCTGAATGAGAAATTCCCATGCTTTTAATTGTAATGCTGGAAAAGTGCCAGAACGTCACTAAATCTGTGTTTGTAAAGTGGCAATAACAGTGACGTGAATATGATATGATGCAGTTTTGTATAATTCTTCATATGTGGTGGATATCTAGTGAATGTTACCTACCGATTTTGGCTGCGATAGTAACTTATTGGAGGCTGAGCTTTATTGGAAATATGACTTCTATATTTTAGGCATGTGGGATATCAAAGTAGTAAATTCATCATTAATGTACATACTTTTGACACTTGCTTCCTTCAGTATTTAAAAATATTGATGTAAGCAGATAGTTCATCTCCTAAATAGAAGGGAATATGTTGGCATGATCACTCAAGTGATATACTATAAGTCATTTGACATTTAAAATGTCAGTTTGATTGAAAAATGAGAGTCCTGGGCAGATTAATGTGATTTAAATGGAGTTTGGTTCATGTACATCACCAAATGAGTGATAACTGGGTTCTAGAGACTGGATAGACCGGGGGTAGGACAATTCACTGGAGTCCTGGGGCACTAGGTCTGAGAAACAGGAGGGAGGTGATGCTCCCCTTTGTCACCAACAAGTGTGTTTCATAACAGGTAGATACACCTGATAGTCACGAGCGGTTGGCAAAGGTTTTGGGATCTTGGGTTCGTAGATAAAGTGAAGAAATGGAGCACAGTGTCAGGATTATCTATCGATTGCACACCTCATTCTGACCATGGCAAATGGAGGGTCAGGGTGCCAGTCCAGGAAGATAGGATCAGGAAGTCAAAAGAGCTCTTTCCAGTTACAAGTTCAGGCCTCACAGGACTGAAGAGGGAAACAACTTACTGGAGCATAGGGCAGACCATGGGTCCTGAGAAACAGTGCAAGAACCAGGCTTGAAACCACAGCCACAGCAGTTTCTGATGAAGCTGCTCATGCTGGGACCCTCATTGGAAGCTTCCTAAATCCCTCAGGTAGGCACAGGGCCAGAAAGAGAGGCTGGAGAGCACAGGCTGCAGGAGACAAACAAATACTTTAATGGACTCCAGAGCCTTTAGAACCTGAAATAAAAGTAGAATGTTCTACATGTAAACACAAGCATTCTGAGTGATCAGCACAGAAATACATAGGTCATCATTTTGTGTAAAGTCATAAGGTAGTGACTTTTTATTACCATGGTTGTGCTTGATATAAATGAGTTATCTTTGGTTTCTGTGTACTTTGAGAGCTTTGTACTATAACATGATATCTCTGTCCACCAAATCCACACCTGTTTACTCTTTGGCCTCTTTCTCCTTTCATCAGCTAGGTACTGCTTTTCATTTATACCCGTATTTTGTTTGCCTGCTAAGTTAGATGTGAGAGTAGGAGGTGAAATTGAGAATTGAGAGACTGACAGGAGCCAATTCACTGAGGATTGCATTACTGTGTGTACTGGGTTGGAGAGTACCCTGTTCTCCCAACTCATGTCCTTGTCAGAACTTCAGAAATGTGACCTTGTTAGGAAATGGAGTTGCTGTGGATAGAATTAAGGTGATGTCACACTGGAATAGCGTGGTCCCTTAATCTAACATGACTAATATCCTTAAAAGACGACAAGAGAAGATACAGAGAAGGCGACAGGGAGAATGGCGTGTGAAAACAGAAGGAGAAACATGGGTGATGGGTTTGTGAGCCAAGAAATTGCTGGCAAGCCAAGAATTGTTGGCAATACCAGAAACCAAGAGAGAGGCATTAGATAGATTCTCCGGTAGAGCCTTCAGAGAGAGCATGGCCCTGCCAACAGGCCAAAATTCTGATTTTGGATTTCTAGCCTCCTGGCCAGAAGGGAAATAGAGTTTGAATGCAGGAAGTCAGAAACATTCACTGTGTCAGCCCAAGGATAGCATCACTGGAATAATTCTGTGAGAGAATAAATTACTGTTCTTTTAAACACCCAGTTTGCTAGGGATCAAATATACCACATAAAGGAATTTAAATACTATATTAACTTATAAAGAATTTTAACTGCCAAACATAGTCTTCCGTTGGATATCAGTTCTATGTATCTTTTATGATATAATACGTTATTAAAGTAATAATTTTAAAAGACTTAAAAGAGGATGTAATACTTCCTTGAAGGTACCCAAAAGTTCTCATCTGTAGATCAGGTCAGTGCCTTTAAGACATTTGATACAGTTTCTCATGGTATCCTTCTGTGCACTTAGAGAATTGCATACTCTAAATAGATTTCTTATTGTATATTTGATGATTTAGACTTTGGCCTAGAGGAAGCAGATTAGGGCATATTAAGATATACTCTAGGGTAAAGGTAGCTATATCCTAAATAGAGAAATGAAAATAGGCAGAATTGCCCATCACCAAGAACATATTACTTATATTTATCCCTCTTCTTAAAGCAATGATCCTTCTGCTCTCACCCTTCCCCTTTTATTAAAATCTGTCAGTCTTCCAGATCTTTAAAGTATTGTCTTTAAAGTGTCATCCCCCACAATTAATCTTCTTTCCACTGTTTAGGCCAAATGCAAGTCTTTTGTGATCTAGTTTAGCATATACCATATGCATGGAAGTTCTTTGTAAATTTTTTGAAGACAGGTACCCTATTTGATCTTTGAAATATCAAAGTCCTAAAATATCTGCGTCCTGTTAGACATGTGTCTTGGGGGGGGGGGGGAGTCTTAGTCACCAGTGAATACTGTGGCAGTTGATACAAGTACAATCCTTAGCTTTTTGGACCATTAGGGAAAACTTGGATCTAATAAAGAACACGAAAAGAAATGGATTCCTTTTCCTCCGAGGGTCAGATGAACAGTGTTTTTGGACATTTTCAAAAATGAGAGAGATTCTTTTTAGTTTAGGGTGTGTGTGTGTGTACGTACGTACTGTGCTTTCTAAGACACAGCAGATACTTGATGGGTTTTGTTGGCACTTTTTAAAAAAAACTTTTAATGTTTATTTAGTTTTGAGACATAGATAGAACATGAACGAGGGAGGAACAGAGAGAGAGGGAGATACAGAATCTGAAGCAGGCTCCAGGCTGTGAGCTGTCAGCACAGAGCCCGACATGGGGCTCGAACTCACGGACTGTGAGATCATGACCTGAGCCGAAGTCGGACACTTAACCCACTGAGCTACCCAGGCGCCCCGTAGCACTTTTTTTTGAGTATAGTTGACACACAATGTTACATGAGTTTCAAATGTACAACATGGTGATTCAACAAGTTTATACCTTATGCTATGTTCACCCCAAGTAGCTGCCATCTGTCACAATATAAGACTATTAAAAATCATTGATTCTATTCCTTAGGCTGTGCCTTTTATTCCCATGACTTAATTCATTCCCTAACTGAAAGCCTCTATCTCCTCCACCCATTTTGCCCATCCCCCCACCCCCTCCCCTCTGGCAACTACCAGTTGGTTCTCTTTAGGTGTAGTTCTGATTCTGCCTTTTTTTTTTTTTTTTAAGTAAGCTCTATGCCCATTGTGGGGCTTGAACTCACAACCCTGAAATCAAGAGTCATATGTAGTACCGACTGAGTCAGCCAGGTGCCCATGTTTGTTTTTCATCATTCCTTTGATTTAGGCTTTGATGTTGCCAAAAATGTTATATTAAAAATAGAAATAGTAAAACATTCAGCCATCAGTAGCTAACCATTCTTTGCAGATAGGTCGTATATCTGCATATTTCTTTGCCAGGGATTTTAATTAATGTTTCAGAGAGGCTCAGCGATTTGGAGGACAGCACTGGTTCCAAGTGGCTGCATTTCTTTAAGGCCTGAGCCTCCTGTGGAGGCATCTGGATTTGAAATGCTTATGAACATAGTCTAAATTGCAACCTAGATTGGTATTATGAAGATTATTAATAGATTCGGTCAACAGAAGGGGAAAGTAAAAAACAAACACAAGATACTTGCCCTCCCAAATCATAAAGGCATCTATTTTTGAGGAAGTGAACGAGAAGTATTATGTTCATTAAAATAATGGAAAAGTTGACATTATTATCAGTAGCCATAAAGTAGGATAGAGGTGTGTGAAACCATGTGAACAGTTTAGAAAATAAGCTAAAATTAAAGTAAGTTTTTGAATTGTGCTTTTGGAAAAAGGACATAATATGTAATCAGGTCATGTCTCTCATAACTTAAATTAGATGAAAAAAAATCAGATGAAAAAAATCACATAGATAAGAAAATGTGATTAAGTCACTCGGAATAAGAATGTCATTGTTATCACTTTCTTTTAATAAGTGAAAGGTGAGGAAAGATATCCTTTTAAACTGTGTGTGAACAATTCCAGTACCTTCTTAAAAATGAAAATTGGATTGTAATATGGGATTGTCTTTGACCATATTCTAAAAGGATAATAGAATGAGTTGGCAAAAGACCCCGTAAAGGGAGTCCGTGTACAAAGGAACAAATACAAACACTCCTACAAACAAAACTCCTACAAACAAAAGTCGATGTAATTGGCAGCAAGATTTAAGAGAAAAAAACAAAAATGGGCCCAGGGAGACAGAACATGTTTTTCCTCCTCATTTTGGTGTTTTCTAATCTAAGGAAAACCAAAACAAAACAAGATATGAAACATTCCATCTTTGTGGCAGGAGAGTAGGAAGATTCAGGATTATTGTTTATAAACTGATTGGTGTGAATTCAGAAACTAGAAGACACTCCTGTTTTAGAAGTTCTAACACCATGAGCGTTGCTGCTGATTGTCAGATTTTTAAAGTATTTTTTTTTACATTTAGCATTTTACTAATGTTCAAAGGAAACATTATTTATTAAAATACAGAATGCTTGAAGGAGATAAATTGAATGGAAATAACTGATATTTTGCCAACTTCTTGGCTGTAGCTTTAGAAATAAACCAGAAGGAACAGTATGTCAGGATTACCATTTCTTTTTATTGATTAGATGCATTGTTTGCATCATGTGACCTACCTAGTACTAAGGATTTGGGGGCCTTTCTGCAGTTCTTTTTCACCTATTAAAAGTGAAAGAAGTTATCTGTGCTACTTTTTAAAGATTCCTGAGAATTTGGATTATCAAGAGAACAGATGAGTCTTGCTTATTGCAAAACCAATATACAAAATTTAATTTTACAACAAAGGTAAATTGAGCATTAATGTGGCACACTGCTTTTAGTAAAATCCCTTTAAACGACACTTTTCATAGTATTTTCTTTACCTTATTATATATTTCGGTTTTATTCTTAAACACTTTTTAGGGATATCTCCATTGAGCTAATTCAAATATCCCCATTTGTATACATTTTCACTTTGTTTTAGTTCGTGGTTTTGTATTCCTTTTTGGAAAATTGTGTGGCAGTAAAGTACTAAATAAAAACAGAGAATTTAGTATCCCTTGTGAAATACAGCTATTTTTAGTACATATTCTTTGCTCTGAAACATAAATGATTTGTAACCAAGACAGTTCATATCTGAATCAAGTGTGCATGATGAATACAGCACCATCTACATGTGTTAATTGAAACAACTTGGAAGTAATTTTTAAAACTGCTGAAAATTTTCCTTGCCTAATGTCCAATTTTTTTTTTTCTGGACACCTAACCTTTTGCCTTCCCAGTGGGATTGTTGCTTTTAAAATTTTCGTTAGTTCCTAAACTGTATTCTAGTGTGTTTTTCTGTACATTTGCTTGAAGTGACTGTATATTTGAGGGAAAGCGAGAGTAGGTTTTCTGATGAGTTACAGTGGTAATATTATTGCTGGATGAAGCAGCTTTTAACATCGAGAATGACCATAAAATGGTAGTATATTTAATAGAAATAACTTTCTCTGTGTTATAGCAATATATTGTAATAGTTTTCTGTATGTGAACTTACCTCCTTCCTACAGACAATTACTAAGTAACTAGTATATTTCACAGATAAAAATCTTTGATGTGCCTGGGTGGCTCAGTCAGTTAAGCGTCCAACTTCGGCTCAGGCCATGATCTCACGGCATGTGAGTTCGAGCCCCACCCGCTGTCTGTGCTGACAGTGTGGAGCCTGCTTGGGATTCTCTCTCTCTTCCTCTATCTCTCTGCCCCACCTCCCCTGTCAAAAAAATAATTAAAATCTTTTAAAAAAATGTTCAGTGGACTTCAGTACACATAAATGTATACATACATACGTACATTCTTACATACATACATACATACATACATACATACATACATACATACATACCTTAAATAGAAATGCAATATGCCCTTTGGAAAAAAAATCCATCAAAACTCACCTGTGTAGCTCTCAAGGAGCTATTACCATCTTCTCATCAGTTAACTAGGAAAACTAATGACTCTACCATCTTTTACCTAAATGTTCTAAGTCTAATATAATACTTTTTAAAATCCTGTACAAATGCAAGGACCATATAGCGAGCAGTATGGTGAATCTATTTGATCACTTTTTTCAAAATTGTGTTAAAATTTTTGATAATTATAAAGCATGGTGCATTGTTAAAATATTTTTCATTGAAGGCTAATGGTTATATCCTTTCCCTTATTCTTTTTTTGTTAAGAGCTCATTTCAGGAAAATAAAGATAGTGATAGCAATCATTTTTAGGTCTTAATATGGACGATTTCCCATGCATGAGCATGTTTTGATTTTTCTTTTTTTCTCTCAAGTTTTTATTTAAATTCCAGATAATATACATTGTAATAGTAGTTTCAGGTACAGAGTTAAGTGATTCAGTACTTAAATACAGCACCCAGTGTGCATTACAGTAACATATTTACCCAAAGGATATAAAAATACTAATTTGAAGGGGTACATGCACCCTCCTGTTTATGGCAGCATTACCAACAGTAGGCAAATAATGGAAAGAGCCCAAGTGTCCATCAACTGATGAGTGGATAAAGAAGATGTGATGTGTACACACACACACACACACACACACACACACACACAATGGAATGTTACTCAGCCATAAAAAAGAATGAAATCTTGTTTTGGCTTTTCTTGTTTAATGAATACACACTGTAAGTAAGGTCTTACCAATTTCCTTTTATAGGTAAGGAAATTGAGATTCAGAAAATTGAGTAATTTGCTTAATATCACTATTAAGTGATAAAGCTAGGATTTGATCCCAGATAGGCTTTATATCCAAGTTCATAGGACCATAAGCTTCCCGAAGGCAGAGACCATGACTTTTGTTCCTGGTATTTAAGTATCTACCATATCCAAATAAAACCTCTTACTACCAGATTTCATGGATATTTTGAATTCCTTTTGTATTTTTTAAAGAAAACACATTTTGGAATTTTACAGCAAATGTAAGCAGTTTCTTTAGCTAAAATAAAAATCAGGAGCAGTATTTAGTATAAATATATCATGGGAAAAAATAAGCAGCTAAAATGTATGGGGTTTTTGGAGACACAAGCAAAAATGTAAATTTTTTTGCCTTACACTTGTTGACTTCAACATTTCTATCTAACTGACCCCAGAGACTTGTAATAACTTAGGTATTTCAGATGGAAAAAGCTTTGGGCTACCTGAAAGAGGATGGCTGAAAATAAGTTGTATTCATTTGGAGGTGCTTGGTCCATCCCTTCAGAAGTACCCAAAGAGAGCTTCATCTTGGCCCATTGGAATCCATGCCAACAACTAGAAAAAAGCCTCTAAGATGTGTTTTTGGTGTTCAAGCAATAGCAATGAGGAATGTGGATTTTACAACCGGACAGTAGTAGTAAACCATGAAGTTGAGGGGCTTAGCGTATAGATTAGAGACATGTACACTTTGGTTCCTGTGCACTGGAGAAAGAACATGGAGGCATTTGCAAAACAATCTGAAAGGAGATTCCTTGAGTAGTTTTATAATATCCCCCATAGGAAGGCCTTTTTTTTAGCTTCAGCTCCTTTTACTAATTTTGTCCCACAAATTTAATTGAGTTTTATAGAAAGAACACATGGCTTTATTTTATACTCATATTTCATCTAATTATGTAGTGTATATGTCATTAAATAAATAAGAATGGAAACAATCACAGAGGACTCTTAGTAAGCCATATGTTCTAGTTATCTTTTGCTATATAACAAATTAGTCCAAACTTTGTAGCTTAAAACAGCAGTCACTATTTATATCTCGTGTTTTTGCGAGTCATAAATTTGGGCATGGGTCAGCAGGGTGATCTTTCTACTTCATGTTGTATCAACTGTGATTATGCAATGGTAGCCAACTGTCAAGTGGCTGGCC
This sequence comes from Felis catus, assembly GCF_018350175.1. NCBI lineage: Eukaryota > Metazoa > Chordata > Mammalia > Carnivora > Felidae > Felis > Felis catus. The sequence continues at coordinate 28,689,021 of NC_058386.1, read as the reverse complement.
AGGAGAATTCAAAGCAGCTCCACTCACATGTCTGGTGCTTCAGTGGGGATGACTGGAAGACTTGGCTCAACACTACTGACCTAGTGCCTACATATGGCCTTCCCAGCCTGGTGGACTTAGGATAGTTGAACTTTTCACATGGCAGTTGAGGGTCCAAGAATAAATGATACAGAAGGGAGGAAGTGTAAGTTTCCAGTCTCTTAAGGCCTGGCCCCGGGAAGCAACAGAGAATTTCTTCTACCATATTCTCTTAGTCAAAGCAGTCATGGAGCCAGGCCATATTAAAGAAGGGAAACAAAGGCTTTACCTCTTCACTAGGAGGGGTATCACAAATGTTGGCAGCTATCTTCAGTCCATGACTGAAGCATACAGTTCAGGGCACCTGGGTGGCTCAGACGGTTAAGCATCGGACTTTGGCTCAAGTCATGATCTGACGGCTCTTGAGTTTCAGCCCCACGTCGGGCTCTGTGCTGACAGCTCAGAGTCTGGAGCCTCCTTCAAATTCTGTCTCCATTTCTCTCTGTTTCTCACCTGCTCGTGCTCGTGCATGCTCTCTCTCTCTTTCTCAAAAATAAATAAATATGGAAAAAAATTAAAGCATACATTTCAATTTAAAAGTGTAGCTTTCTAATTAAGATCTTTCAGCAGGCCGTCTTGGTACATCAGGAATGTAACAGGGAAATGGAAAGTTTTGGTGTATCCAAAAATTCAGGTAAATGGAGGCCTATTAAGACAGAAGCTGGTAAGGGGTACATGCACCCCTATGTTTATAGCAGCATTATTTACAATTGCCATGATATGGAAGCAGCCCAAGTGTCCCTCAGTTGAATGGATAAAGAAGAATGGTATATTATTTAGCTATGAAAAAAAGAATGAAATCTTGTCTTTTGCTATGACATGGATGGACCTAAAAGGATTATGCTAAGTGAAACAAGTCAGTCAGAAAAAGACAAATACGATATGATTTCACTCATAGGTGGAATTTAAGAAATAAGACAAAGAGAAAAAATGAGAGAGAGAGAGAGAGAGAGAGAGAGAGAGAGAGAGAAATCAAGAAGCAGATTCTTAAGTACAGAGAACAAACTGATAGTTACCAGAGGGAAGGTGGGGGGGGGGGTTGGTGAGGATGGGTGAAATAAGTGATGGGGATTACGGAGTGCCCTTGTGATGAGCACAAGGTAGTATAAGGATGTGTTGAATCAGCGTATTGTACACCTGATACTAATATTACACTATGTGTTACCTAAGTAGAATTAAAATAAAAACTTAAAAAAAGAGATGCTACTATAATTGCATTCATTGTTTTTATTTCACATTAACCTCATTTGAAATTATCACTCATGTCTACCCAGATATTTAAAATCATAAAGGTGTACTGTGTTATTTAGGAGTCAATGTCCATGTTAGTGTAGTGTAGTTATAAACATTTTAGTCTCTAGGAATCATATTCTTTTTGTCTATTCTCTTTTAAACAGAACCGATCAGTTTTTAAATTTAAATTTACTGTACTTTAAGGTTTTATTTATTTACTTATTGATTGATTGATTGATTGATTGATTGTACTTTAAGGTTTTAAATACTTACCTGAAAAGAACACTTTCCAGATTGGGAGGGTTGTGTAGATTTTACACTGCAATAAATCATTGTGAAAAATATGGGCAGTCAGATGTTCGAGATTCTCTTCCTACTTGAACCCTAAGAAATATTAACCATCTTCTCACAGGATTTTTAGCACATCTGCTCCTTTTCAAGCTATGGCATGGAGGTGTGCAAGACTGAATCGATTGTCTCTTAGAGTTTACTTTGTGTCTTTAAAACTTTGTTTTTCAGTAAAGGCAATTGCTCCTTGAGTAATACTGGTTGTTCCACACCCACTAATTATCATACAGCCATTTAAAGTTGAAATAGTAATCAAACCAATGAAAGCCCAAGATTAGCTGCCTTCCTTCTTCATTTCTAGTGGAGTGACTCATCTGAATATCTATAAAGGATTTTGTGGTGCATTCCCCAGCAGATGCAGTGAAAGAAATGCAGTACACGCTTTTAACATACAGCTTTGAATGTTAGGTTGAATTTTAAGTTGGACATATTTTAACTTCTACAATTTAATTATGGGAGTTAAATGATCTTAGGGGATCATTCCAGTTATGAATGGACTGTGAGGATTTGGGTTTGATTACACAAAGAAAAATCTATTTTAAACGGTAACATTTATATTTTTTGCCCATCAGAAATTACTGGTTGATGCTTCTATTAAAATTATTAAGAGCTAAGTCTATAATGATACTTGGGGCAAATTCTCATTTAAGGAATGGCATACTGCATGACAGGTTGTGAGGTGTTAAGAGATAATTGCATGCCTAGAAGGTGTGGTGAATCATATGAGCAAAGGCCAAGAACATCCAGAGACCAAAATTCACAGTCATTTCAAATATTACTCCCTGGTGTGCATTATTCTACTTAAAATTTGCATACTTGTTATAAATATAAAGACCAAAAATTTTTTAAAAAGATGGTTAAGTGAGTACTTTCATAATTTTTAGAAATGTATTTAAACATTTACCAACCCAGTGCAATTTATTCAATTCATAATTACAAATAGGGGAATATGCCATATACTATTCTGGACCTTCCTTTTGAAATAATCTTGAGTCCCAGAAGACTTAAATGCATGCTATGAATCAAAGAAATATAATGTATCAAATAACGAAGTGTTTACTTAGATGCATTTTGATACTCCTATATATTTAATTTTTAAGCAATTATTTTTTATTAGAATTTCTTTATTAGAGTCAAAAAGCAAGTCCTTAATTTTCCTTGTTTTGATAGAAGACCTCAGTGTTTTATCATTGATAACCAGGGAAATTATGGATAAGAGAAAGGAGACAGACAAAATGAACATTTTACGGTTTATTAATTTGTGTTCAATAAAATAATATGTGCCTTGCTGTCCCTTATATTCCTTACTCATGTAAAGGTAGAACTATTTCAGCTTGTGGAATTAATGTTAATTTTCTTTTTTTTTTTTTATAAAATTTTTTTTTCAACATTTATTTATTTTTGGGACAGAGAGAGACAGAGCATGAATGGCAGAGGGGCAGAGAGAGAGGGAGACACAGAATCGGAAACAGGCTCCAGGCTCCGAGCCATCAGCCCAGAGCCTGACGCGGGGCTCGAACTCCCGGACCGCGAGATCGTGACCTGGCTGAAGTCGGACGCTTAACCAATTGCGCCACCCAGGCGCCCCTAATGTTAATTTTCTATGCCCAAATACCATTAGTAAAGGCTGCAGTGAGCATCTGACTCCACTACTAAAAACAGTAACAGCTGAGAACAGCAAGAGAGACACAGCGACAAAAGTAACTTACCATTCAAATTATACCTATGATCAGGACCTACGTTTAAATCCTGATTCCTACATTTTTAACTTTGTGGTCCTGGCAGTTCTTAAACTCATTTGCCTTAGTTTTTCCACCAGCATCTGTAGATGGATATTAATGGTAATTAACCTCTACATTTATTACAAGGATCACATGAACTAATGCGTGAAAAGTGCTTTGTAAACAAACAACCCAATTTAAAAATGGGCCAAAGACCTTAACAGACACCCGCCAAAGAGGATCCACAGATGACAAATATACATATGTCATCAGGGAAACAAAAATTTTAAAAAATGACTTCCCACTACACACCTTTTAGAATGGCCAAAATCTAAAACACTGACACCACCAAATGCTGGGGAGGATATGGAACTGCAGGAACTCTGATTCCCTACCGGTGGGAATGTAAAATGGTGCAGCTGCTTGGGAAAACAATTTGGTACTTTTTACCAAACATATTCTTACCGTACAACAGTAGCACCCCTTGGTATTTACCCAAAAGGTTTGAAAATTTATTCCACGCAAAAACCTGAACATGGATGTTTATAGCAGCTTTATTCACAATTGCCAAAACTTACAAGAAACCAACAGGTCCTTCAGTGAGTGAGTGAATGGATAAATAAGCTGTTGAGATAATGGAATATTATTTAGTGCTAAAAAAAAAAAAAAAACAAGCCATGAAACAACATGGAGGAATCTTAAATGCATATTACTAAGTGAAAGAAGCCAATCTGAAAAGACTACATATTATTTGGTTTCAACTATATGACCTTTGGGAAAAGGCAAAGCTCTGCAGAGAGTAAAAAGATCACAGGTTACCAGGAATTAGGGAGAGAGGGATGAATACGTGGAGCACAGAGGACTTTTAGGACAGCGAAAATACTCTCTATGGTATTATAATGATGGATATATGTCATTATGCATCTATCCAAACCCATAAAATGTACAAGAGCACGAGTGGACGTTAAGATGAACAATGCAAATTGGGTGATGATGATGTGTCAGTGTAGGTTTATCACTAGTAACAAATGTACTATTCTAATGGGGGATTTGACCACGGGAGAGGCTATGCATGTGTGGGCTCAGAGGGTATGTGGGAACTCTCTGTACTTCTCATTTTTGCTATGAACTTAAAACTAAAGTGAAAAAGATAAAATTAAGTCCATTAAAAGACTTGAAAAGGCTTAAAAAATAAAGTCTCTTAAAATTAAAAAAAATATTTTTAGTAGATACTTGTTTACTTCACCTCTTGTTACATTATTCTAATCATTTTATCATAAATGAGTGCTAAATGGGTTCATTTTTTTAACAACTAAAGAAAAACAAGTGCTTTGAAAGGCTTCCAACCCTTACGTGTTCAATACATATTAGATAATTTTTATTAAAATACAAAATTGAGTGTTAATACTCTCAATTGATGAAGTTTTAATACGCATGAGATTTATATGAAATGCCTAGAATAGGCAAATCAGTACAGGTATAGAATAGGTGAGTAGCTTTCAGGGTCTAGGGAAGCGAAGAAGGGAGCAAGACTGGTAATGGGTATGAGGTTTCTTTGTCAAATTGATAAATATGTTTTGCTTTAGTGGTGAGAGTTGCACCACACTGTGAATGTACTGAATATCACTGACTTGTGCACACTTTAAAAGAATGAATTTTATGGTGTAGTAATCATGCTGTATTGAAAACCTAAAAATTAAATGAGAAGGCTAGAGAGACAAGTAAATTTTGGAATAGTGTTTTTTTTAATCGGTTTACACAATACCTGGCATGTTAAGCACACTCGACGTATATAATATACACTATAATATGTATGATAATATGTATTATGTACAATATAATAACATGTCATATATTTTATATCTCACATATATATAAATTCTCAATGAAGTACGTATTATAAATTAAAAAAAAACAGATCTTATAATAAGTGCTTCACTGAAGATAAAACACAGTGGGTGATTGGATGGTTACTCTAGTTTCAGAAGGCTTTGCTGAAAAAAGGCTTTGCTCAGATATATCACCTAAGATATGATTGTCTAGAATGAACCAGTCTTCTCAAGCCTAGGAAAGAGCATTCCAGAAGGACGGAATAACTAGTACAAAGACCCAGAAACATGGCTGCCTTCATGTGTTTAAGGAGGCCACAAAAGAGAGAGAGAGAGAAATGCAGGAGGGCTAGGGCCATAGTTGGCAAGTTAACCTCGAAGGATACTTTGCAGATTTTCTCATATATGAAATGAATAATAGTATGGAGAATTGACGTGAGATTTAAAAAATCCCGTTAATACTTATTAGTGTAGTGTCTAATTCATGATAGGAAGTAAATAAATACTACTACTCTATTAGTTTGTCAATAACATATAGACTGGCCCAATCATGAGCAAATTTAAAATAGATTTAAAATGGGGCAGCTGGGTGGCTCAGTCGGTTAAGCATCCGACTTCGGCTCAGCTCACAATCTCACAGTCCATGCGTTCGAGCCCTGCGTCGGGCTCTGTGCTGACTCTCAGAGCCTGGAGCCTGCTTCAGGTTCTGTGTCTCCCTCTCTCTCTGACCCTTCCCCGTTCATGCTCTGTCTCAAAAAAAAAAAGAAAAAAAAATAAGTAAACATAAAATGAAATAAAATGAAATAAAATAAAATAAAATAGATTTAGAGCACTTACAGTGGTACCTTGGGCTTCTGGAAAACCCACTCTTTCTTAATCTGTGAGGAAAGAAATGGTGAGTTTTCCACTGGTAACAAAAAAGAATTACGTAATAGAAAACAAACTGCTCATACCTTCATCATTTTTTAAAAAATTCCATGTCATGGGATTTTGGACTTACTCTAATCTTCATATTAATTGGTTTTGGAGTCAGAATGCATTTTCTTACTTTTTTTTAAACTGGTATCCTTATTTTATTTATTTATTTTTTTGTATCTTCAGTGGTTCTTCTTGTTCTTCACATTATCAGGAGAAATGTGTATAAAGTTAGGAGGAGTAAAAAGTACGAAAAAGAAACTTTCTCTCAATTGGTTAATTGTCTAAAAGCCTGTATATAGATCATGGATATAGACAAAACGTGACACACTAAGTAATAGGAAAGTATCAAAGACCTTTTCGCTTTTATTAAAACCATCATAAGGACTTTGGCAATAGTTTTCTTGCTAAGGTTATCATCAGCGCTCTTAACAGAAGGCATAAAAGGACTTCTAGGTTTTACACACTGTATCTTAGTATTCTCTAAATATAGGAAAATAACATAATGCTGCAGTCAAAAGAGGAAGCTTAGAATAAGCTTCGGAATAATGTAAATTTAAACTTTCCCTTACTTTCTAGCAGTAGGAACTTAAACTAGTTCATTAAACTTTCTAGGATTCAATTTCCTTACACATAAAATTATCATACTAATAATTACTTCATAAGATGCTGTAAGAAAAGTATTGAGTACAGTTTCTGTGATAGGCAGTATTGGTAATAACATAATAATCATCACCATCATTACCTTTCCCTTTATAAAATTCTAATGATGACAGAAAGATAGTTTTAATTTAAAAATCGAGCTGATACTGTGTTCTTGTTAAAATATATAAAAGTACAAAGAAAAAATATCTCTCTACTAAAATAGTAAAAAAAAAATTAAAAAATTTGGTTTTGTAAACCTGACCTTGATAATTATCATAATAAAAATAATCACTATTATGTTACTTGTTTTGTGATTAACTTCTATTTATATCCCTTCCCTCTATTGATATTTTAAAATATTTCATAGATGAATCACTTGGAAAAGAGTTTCATTTCATATTATGTTTTCAGTATTATATTGAGCATTTGACTCCAATTTCTCTACAAAAGTTGGGGCCCCCAATCTTTCCTTTCAACAATATTTGTGAGTTGACAAACATCAAGGGTTATGCCGTAGCATGTACAAGAGATGTGGAAAGATACTGTTTAAATTAGTACCATAAATTTTCCTTTTATGTTTGCCAACCTCATATTTATTGAAATGCACTAAATTGCCTCAGACATCTCAGGATACAGCATTCAATTTATAATAATCTTTGTGGTTAACTTAATTCCATTAAACTTATCTTTGAAAGGTGGCAAATTAAGCAATCCAGAGTGCAGTTACATTTCTTTGGGAGATGCTGTGAACTGTGTAGATGATTGCTGTGTGGTGGGGCGAGAGGAGTATTCAAGAAGTAGTTATGTAATTAAAAAAAAAAAAAAAAAACTTGTGTATGGTCTCTTTCACACCAAAGCTCTCTGCTGCGCTACATGACTTTGGATGATGTTGCACTGCTTGAATCACTGCAGTCCTGACCATCTGGGGTGAAAAATGATGAGTTAGCATTTTCACCGATGTAAAGGCCTACATTTTTATTTTCTGACCAGATTTCACCTTAGCAAAAGTAATCTCTAAAAAGAATTTAGGCATTTCACTTTTGGCAAATTTCTCTTCTTGGGGTGAAATGTGTGTGTGCAGATTTGGATGTGCAACATGAGATTGTAGGTACTTAGTTACTGTTAGGTAATTAAATGCTGTGTTGTCATGGCAGTAAATTTCCTGTGTTGTGCATCACTTTTGGGGGGATGTGTGCTGTTTCAGTGACACTCGCTGAATTGATTTAGTGGATTTCCTGCTTGCTTGTTTTAGTACCCTAGGGACCAGCTAGTTCTTTGTGGAGATTGTGAGCCTTTCGGATCGGTGTGTGATAAGACATGAATACAGTGTCCCCCAACTTAGGAGATCTGACTAGTGGGTTTCTCTTGATTCTCCTTCGTGCAGTACCACCTCTCCAATCAGACTGAATGTCATCAAGGCTCTTAAACTTGTTTGAAGTTCTTCCTATCTTCTGAAAACCAGATATTAAAAATTTTTAGACTGTCATACTACATGGCCAGTCCCCAATTGTGCTCTTTATCTGTGGTAGCAGTTTGGCGTTTTCAGTGCATAAGCCAGCCCCATTTGGTTCAGACATATAGCAAGGTATATATTTGGAGAGAATATTAGGAAATAGATAAACATTCATTTAAAATGTTTGACCAAGGGCGCCTGGGTGGTTTAGTAGGTTAAGCGTTCAACTTGGGCTCAGGTCATGATCTCATGGTTCATGGGTTTGAGCCACACATCGGGCTCTGTGCTGATAGCGCAGAGCCTGGAGCCTGCTTCAGTTTCAGTCTCTCCCCCCGCCCGCCCCTCCTCCACTCACACTCTGTCTCTTTCCCTCTCTCAAAAATAAATGAACATAAAACAAAATGTTAAATGTTTGACCAGTTGTGACGTTACACTGACAGGTTGCCCTCCCCTGTAACCTGGGGCTGTATTCCTGACTCCAACAGGTCTTCTGCTGAATCATGCTGTTAATCTCATAGTAGATAAGCAAAGAAGCAAATAGATGAACACAACCATGTTAGAAAAGGGAGTTTTTAGATGCATAGATTCTGGAGATAGTGCTGAGTTCAAATCTCAACACTGCTATTTAATAACTGTAGCCTTGGACAAGTTACTTAGATTCTTTCTGCCCCTCTTTATTTTTAAAGTGAGTAATGATATGCTTACTTTGTAGGTTTGTTGGAAAGATTTATATCTCTTAAAAGGTGTACAGGACATAGAGAGCATCACATGATACTTTACATTTACTATTACCGCTTCCTTGGGGGAAAGATATCAATGTCTAGAGATACAGCTGTATCTCCAGTTACTGATATAAATAATTTGAGATGAGGGAACCGCTAGCAAATCAGAACTTGGTGTAGATATATTCTGTGTGTATGCCACAGCTAGTTTTTGTTTGATTTTTATTGTTGTTTTTTTATTTGTCAAGTTTCCTGAATTCCTATTGGAAAACCTTTTGGGGTCATTTCCATTAGTGTTTGTAGGATAGCTTACTTATTTCAGGGGAAAGTACCCATTAGCGGTACAGTACAACCATTGTGTCAGGGAAATCTACTAAATGGAGTCATGGGTGTTCATCTTTGTAATTATATAAGTGTGCATTTCACAGGGCCAGTGTTGTAGCAGTAAATGGTTATAAATCATAGAGTGCTAAATGTAGATGGGACCTTAAAAGCTGTGGAGTCCAAACCCTTATTTTATAGATCAGAAAACTGAGGCTCACAAGATAGAGTGATTTGTCTAAAGTCATAGTAGCTACTGTCTGAAATGAGGAAAATATCCAAATGTCTGAATAAATCCTACCTTCTTTCTGCTAAAATTTTATGTCCAAATTAGTGTCTGAAAGATACCTTTGAAAATAGCAACATTTTCTTTGTCCTGAACATCTCTGCAGTGTTCAGAAAAACCTAGAAAGCCCACTTGAAAAGCTATCCCTTTTTTCTCTTTTCAACTTCTGATTAAGACAGAAGCTCAAACTCTGCACTCTCCCTTACAAAAACAATCTAACATATTGAGACTAACACTAATAATATTAGAGGCAAATTACTACTTCCCATATATATTGGCAATATATTTGTGGAAAAACCCACTTAGAATTCAGAGACACTCCATACCATTTCAGGACACCATCCCAAAGCCTGATTAATGAAATGAGTGACCTCTGATTCAAGAATGGATCCATGACGCTTGAAATACCGAGCAGTAGCTCTTAACTACTGATAGCAGAAATGTGATACATAAGGCTCTTGTTTGACCCTTTCAAAAGTTGAACTGAACCACTATCTGTAAAAAGCTGAAAGGCACAGGCAGAAGCTGGGATCCCAAAGATTCCCGTTCATACAAAGTATGTGCTTCCCTAATGGCTATTTATCTTCCAACTCAGACTAGGAATTGTATGTGGGAAGGAGGTTGCTTGTGATTTCACAAGCAAGCCAGAGAAGCACAATGAGGGATGATACTGTCCCTTTAGTTGTCAGCCTTCCAAATGTGAAACAAATAATAGCAGAGGGATAAATGTGACAGAAAGCAGAGGAGAGAATCAGAACAGTTAGATATGGGAAACATCACAGAACAAGAAATAGCAACAAAGCGATGCCAGAAGCCAGCAAGAAAGGGGGGGGGGGGCGGGATATGTTATGAGTACCAGTAAAATTGGTGAAGAGTGGCTATAAGAAGGGGTGGAGAATGCTCACAAAGGAGGCCTTTAAGAGGCCAGTGATCTGTTACAGGGTGAAAAGAAAAGGAAGCTGATGACTTTTCTCTGAGGCAGAGAATACGTACTTCTCTCCTAAAAAAAATAAGTGGAATTAGAATGCATTCAGGAATGGAAAAAAAATTAAAAGAGATGAACTCAGAAAGAAGTAGCAACATCATTGAGCATTGCGCCTGTGATTGAAACTGCTGGGTTGTTTATGTCTCCTTCCAGCTATAAAGCTTGTTCCTGGGAAATCACCCACGAGCCTGGAAATTAGGAACAGGACAATGAGAGTGCCATTAGAACATCAATTAATCCCAAAAGAAGGTTTGCTGCCAATAAATAGCTGAGTGTGCAGGCCATGTCACCTCTGTCTGATGTTTCTCCCTTTCAAATAGGTAACAGTAACAATTATTTTATCTAGCTCAGGGGACTTTAGTAAAGAGATAGGGGGTTAATGCATATATAAATGGAGGGAATGTAGAATAAGCGTTCCAGAATATAGTGGTTAAAAGGACAGACTCAAAGCCGAACCTTCTGATTTTGAAATTCACCTCCTTTTCATCTTATCTCTGTGCTCTAGGGTGGATCACTTAACCTCTTTTCCTTAGTTTCTTCATTTGTAAAACGCAGTTAATAATAGTGCCTACTTCCTAGGGTTGCTGTGAGGAGTGAGAAAAATACATGAAAATCACAATACTACCTGTCACCTATTAAAGACAATCTGAATGATGTTCACGGTGTTGATGCTTTGGAAATCAACTTTTCATATGAGCATAACATAGTGCATTCATTGATGGTACGACATAGGGATTAGAGTTATTGCTGGTGATGAAAAAAAAGTCCTGACATCATTATGTTCTGTTCATTCACTTTCTCTCCTTCCTCATGTCCACATTTTTTCAGTCCTGTCTCTCTCTTAGTTCACTGCAAAAGAAAATCATTCCTTTTTGCCTGACTTGCTGAATATATATTATTCATCAAGCATTTATCAAACATACTATATACAGGCATTGCTAGAATTAGGAAGAGGTTGAAGGCACTTTTTTTTTCCCTGAAAGATACTCATCAAAACAAAGCAGCTCCCAAAAAAGAATAAATAAGAAGTGTTCTGATAGATATATGAAGAAACTAATTTCACCTGGGCATACTTGGATGCTAAGAACAGACTTGCCACAAATGTTGAAATAATAATTGTTTTTTTAATCATTGAGTTTTAATGGTACAATATTACATCAAGCTTTCTTATATCTCACATTTCACCTTTTCATCTGTCTTCTAGTAAAATGTAGGGCTGGAATCTCAAGTGTCCTCACTCTTCCTGTCATCCTCCCCTATCACTAAAAAAACCCTATTTTATGCTTAAATGTTTCTGATGATGTTTTTCAGTATCTCATTCTATTAGGCTAACAGTTCTCATGCTCATTTAAAGCAATACTCATGACAGAGAACTGAAAAATAGCACAAACCCTACTTCTTATGAACCTTAAGGAAGGAGGCAGCAATCTCTCTCAAAGTCCTTTCATGTAATTTATGAGGTTAAGAATTATAGTAAGGAGGGCACGTGGGTGGCTCAGTCAGTTCAACGTCTGACTCTTGATTTCAGCTTAGGTCATGATCCCAGGGTAATGGGATTGAACCCCCATGCTGGGCTCCGTGCTGGGCATGAAGCCTGCTTGAGATTCGCTCTTTCTCTCTGTCTTCTCTCTCCTCTCTCCTCTCTCTTCTCTCCTCTCTTCTCTCTTCTCTCTCCCCTCTCCGCCTGTCTTCCCCCACTCCACTCTCTCACTCTCTAAAATTAAAAAATAATAATAATAAAGAGATTTTTACAGGTTTTTTTTTTCTTTAGTGGTGCAAGTTTACATTAAAGAACTTGGAAATTCTTATTCTTAGTGCAATAGAACATAGTTGAACTACCTGTACTATTTGACAGGCAACAAGATGCTTCTCATGCCAATAGTTGTTGTTTTCAGCACCCCCAGTATGCTTCCCTGTGTATGCATTTTACCTATGTTATCTTCAGCAAGCATTTTATATATTTTAAAAGGAACCAGAATTAACTTTCTTTTTTACCATGTGAAGTAATGTATGCTTGCTGTCCAAAGTAGACTGCAGAAGAAGACAGTGAAAATAAGAGTTGTCTGAAAGTTTACGATTCAGGAATAACCAGTGTTAACTATTTGCTTTATACAGTTCTGTTGACAACTGTATAATGATAACGAATGTTTATTGAACATTTTATATGCACCAAGCAATTTGAATGACTTTCTATGTTAAATATTACCAGTTATGGCTCACAACAATCTTAGGATCTAAGTACTGTGATTATATCATATTTTAAATGAGGAAATGGGTGCAATAACAAAGTGCAGTACCTCGTTCACGATCACTGTTATAGTAAGGAATGGACCCAGGATTCTAACCAGGCAGTCAGGCTCAGAGCCCAGGTTTTTAACCACTAAGAAGTAATGCCTTTTTAGTATTATCACATGCACACAATTTTGTTAAGCTGCTTTAACTCACTTAATATAGCACATGTTTCTTCCCATGTTTTTTTTTTAATGTTTATTTTTTGAGACAGAGACAGAGCATGAATGGGGGAGGGTCAGAGAGAGAGGGAGACACAGAATCTGAAACAGGCTCCAGGCTCTGAGCTGTCAGCACAGAGCCCGACGCGGGACTCGAAGTCACGGTCCCCAAGATCATGACCTGAGCCGAAGTCGGATGCTCAACCGACTGAGCCACCCAGGCGCCCCTCCAATGTTTTTAATACTCTATAAGAGTATGATTTTTGTTGGCTGACTATAAATCTATCCATTACATGTACTAGAATTGTTTTAAGTCCTATTTGATGGAGATTTAGTTTGCTTCCTGTTTTTCACTATGGAAATAATCTAGCATATTTTGCAAAAATTCTGACCAGGTGTACCACTTTTTGGTGACTTGAATATTTATTTAAATAAGCAGGTATTGGACCCCAGCGGTGTCCATAGCAGTATGAAACATACAATAAGTATTTTCTGTGCAACAACTTGTTCCACGAACGATGCTAGGAGGCAAAAGGGAATAGAAAATTATAATGCCAGTCTTTCTGTTCCTAAATATGTTATAATCTAATGGAAGGAGATCCCTGGAAAGCAGTGTGTTTAAAATAATTTTTTAATGTTTATTTATTATTGAGAGAGTGAGAGAGAATGTGAGTGGGGGAGAGGCAGAGAGAATGGGAGACACAGAATCCAAAGCAGGCTCCAGGCTGTGAGCTGTCAGCACAGAGCTCGACAAGGGGCTCAAACTCATGGACCATGATATCATGGGGCTCAAAGTCATGGACCATGAGATCATGACCTGAGCCGAAGTTATACGCTTAACCGACTGAGCCACCCAGGTGCCCCTAAAGCAGTGTCTTTAAGCCAAATCCAGATAGGTGTACTGAGGAATGAATGGCAGGTAATAAAATTCTGGCAATGGATGAAAAAGTCCTATCAAGGGTTATGGTTATAATAACAAGTGTAGGTGGTAAGAGGAAATGAGTGTTTTAAGAAGATAAATATGATAGCATTATAGACATGGGAGTATTTGCGAAGACCGGGGCTGTACCTACTTAACTGGGTTGATTTGATCATTTCTGAGGATCTCATGATGTTAAATAGCATGTCTTACACTGTCCTTATATCGGTAGTGTAATACATGGGCATGCCATTAACCAATGGTGATTATAAGTAGAAGCAGTTCTGTTGGCTAACAGCACTGGTTATAAATTAATGGGTTTGCTAAATAGTTTTTCCCAGGCCATAGAAGTATTGGGGTTTTGAATGTAGTAAGAAATTTCCACCTGCTCTTAGGGCCAAGTGGTAAGCAGACCATTCTTTAAGACTGGATCTTCTGCAGTATTTCTGTAGTCTTTTTATTTTACTCTAAGCCCTTGGTGTTGCCTTCAGGGGTTACTGACTAGCATTTAATTGAAGGCCGGCTGAGTTAGATATATACCTCCTATAGTTGATGGGTTTTGTTGCCAGAAATATCCTTTTGCTTATCAGTGGGGAAGGTTTTTGCTTCTACTGCTGGATTTAAAGGTGTCCCTCAAGATTCCATTACTCAGTTCATTGAGAAAAGCTTAAAGCTAAGGGAAGGTCGATCGGAGCTCCGTTTGATGAAGGAGGCTGAGTGAAATAACAGCTCCCAAGTTGGCTCAAGTTCTTCCAGATGTTCACGTTTATATGAAAACTTAATACTTGGAAAGATTCCATGTGGTGAGACTTCTGTGCAAAATTTCCTTGTACACACTTCCAGCCCTAAAACGATTGTTTTTGGTCATTAGATGTGAAAGCTATCACTGATCATCCACAATAAACAACCAGAATGATTTTTTATCCTCCTTGACTTCTAAAGGCGAATACTCCTGTGATAGTGTATTGTTACCTGATTTTTTCTTTAAACTTGCTGTAAGTCCATGGGAAAGACATGGAGTCAAAGGAAACAAACAATATTAAGAAATAAATTGGCCCTGAAGAATTGTGCTTAAAATCTTAACGTAAACATAGATGCATACACTCTCCACTGCAATGTGATTACCGGGACTATAAAGAAGCTGGCTGAAGTGGTGGGGAAGGACTTGACTTTCCATGAAGTGAACAACTGAAACTAAACTTCTTCCCTGGGAGATAAGCTGAAATCATAGCACAGTTTGCATAAAAGTATACCTTTCCAAGGTTACTGCAGAACAATTAGGGCTGGGATCCTGGCAGAGAAAGCTCTGTAACCTCTTATTTGAAAGTGACTTCCTTGAGCTATAATGCCTCCCGGCCTGCACTTTCAGGCACTGTGTTGGGTAATGTGTTTACACGCTGGTCTCATTTTTCTTTGTGTAACAGGAGATGGGAGTAGCTTACTGCTACTTGGAGGTGACTTCAGGAAACAAGATTTTCAGGATGGTAGTTTTAAAAATGTGATTACTGGGAATAATAACTCCAGAGACAAAGATTTAATGGGATTACTCCCGATTTATTCAGCACATGACCAGGTTATTGAAGTTCTAGTTTTAGACCCGTGCATTCAGAGTCCCCACTGTTCCCTGATGTATTGGACGTTTAGGTTCTTACTACCATATATAGGCATTAAGGTTGCCTCTAACTCTCAACAGCCGTCTTGCCTCTCAGAACCCTTATTGCAGCCAGATCTTTGTCAGCTGTATTCCTTGGTTACTTACCACTACTATCTCTTTAAAATTAGGCTATGGAAAAACTACATTATTAAAAGGAAGCAACCCCATCTCCAACGCCATTATAGTGTTTTTCAGTTCAGAGTTTTATTTTGTATGCATCATTTGATTTCATTTCCTCCAAAACCTTGGGAAATGTGAGTTATTACCATCTTATTGTTGTTGATAAACAGCAGATACTATTTATTTAACACTAGCTCCACATCAGGGGCTGTGCTAAACACGCTGCCCTTAGTCCAAACAATACCCCTAGGAAGCTGGAATTAATATTATGCCCATTTTACAGATAATAAAATCGTGGCTTAAATGACAGGCCCAGTGTGTGCAGTTAGTGCCTAGTAGAATTGGAACTCGAGCACTCCTTGATCTGCTTTGAGTCTCTGTGGGCATGTTGCCGTACTGTTTTTTAGATGGAAGGGCCAGCGATGCTGAAAGTTTAAATAAGTTGCCTTGGGTTATACAGTTAGTTCCTGATGCCTTCCACCTGCAGCCCCGAACATTCTCCATTATAGCATGCTATCCCCAGAGCTCTAGCTTATGTGGTGCTCTGAAAATGAGACAAAGGAGCACTGCCTCCCAAACCATAGGGGAACCAGTTTTTTGAGAATGCACACTATGTCTGATGTCAAGTTCACAAGGATGGGGGAGTGGATTTGATACAGGATACCGTATTCAGCCCCTACTCATCTTTTCTCAAGCACTATTGTGCACGACGCGATACCCAGAGCTGTCACCAATGGCCCTGGCAGGCCTCATTGAAACTAACAGCTTGGCATTCTAAAATAATGGTAAGAGAAATATTCAACAGAATTTTCATATAACTATGTGCTCTTCGAAGCTGTAAGGAAGTAAAATTTGTAGTCCACTAATTACATTTCTAATAATGCTCACATTTTCCCTTCACCGCCAACAAAAATGTTTAACGAGATACAATGTGACAGCACTCGTGCTAAAACTCCCCTGAAGGCAAAATGTGTCACTAGTCAAAATGACCCTCATCTTCTCTGGCCCTTGAAGAAGAGTTGAGAATCATTTATGAAGTGGGTTTTAACCACAGGGTGATACATTGTGCTGCTATTATTGAGCTCAGGGATCATTTTTTTGGTGCATTCATTTCAACTTACTACCATATTCTTTTTCAAAATAGATTACTTTTAATTATGTAGCTACCTTGTGCATAAAGCTAACATCCTATAACTTGGATGCTTTCCACTAAAGTACTGACAAAGTAATAGATATAAGGTGCACCTGACTATAATAAGAAGAAAAACAACTTTTTAAAAAAAAAAAAAAGCCTTGAGTGTATAACGAGGACACTGATTACCATGAGAGAGAGAAAGAGAGAGTGAGTGTGTGAGTGTGTGAGTGTGTGTGTGTGTTTAATATGTCCGTGGATGGGGATGTTGTGGTTTGAGAGGCTCAGGAATTTTTAGCTAGGAACGTGTGTCATCAAAGTTGAAAATGTTCATGGTAGCACACGGCTGATTGATTTCACAGAGGATGGACTAGAGAGTGGTTCTCAAACTTGGTTAGAGAGAAAAATCACCTGGGGAACTACTTAAGCATGCAGAGGCCCCAGTCTTATCCTTACTTTAAGGAACTTGGGCTTTGTTTTGTATGATCTCTTCGCTTGATTCTGATGCACAACTCTTGTGAGACCAGCCGGTCTGTGGGCAGATCCCCATTCTTGGCTGCATCATAAAATCACTGGAGTCTCACACCAGAGATTCTGAACAAGATGAAGTGCAGCTTGGGCCTTGGGAGGGTGGAAAAGTGCCCAGGTGGTTCTCATATCAGCAAAGTTTTAGAAACACTCTTCTAGGGCCTTGCTACCCAGTGTGTGCATAATTCAACACCCAGCAGCAGGAATACCATCAGGAAGCATGTCGGAAATGCAGAATCTCAAGGCTCACCTAAAATTACTGATTCCGTAGCCGCCATTTACCAAGGCGCTCAGCTGAGTGTTGATGCACATTACCTTTTGAGACCTACCAGGCGAGAGAGTCGAGCAGAGCAAAACACTTTCAGTGCTCCCATCCAAGGCATTCCTATTCTTGTATTCGTGAAGGTTCTTTGTAGGGGTGCGTGCAAGGTGATTTTCATTAATTCAAAAGAATAAGTGTTTCCCAGACACAAGTGTTGTCTTCTGGAAAAAAAAATAAATCACAGGAAAGCGATCCTTAACCACAGTGTCCTTGAAGGTACCTCGGGCGCCCTGCATTGTTGTGCATTTGTGACCAAGTTAATCATACTGTGCCACCTATTCATACTATGTTACCTTTAATTTTCTCTGTTAGATCTTGATCTACTCTTTCTCTCCTCCATGACCAAGAGCTAGTTTCTTCAGAGAAACTCCTATCCAGGGTTCCTTTGCTTTTCTCTTCAAGCCTCTGACTTCCATAATTACTTTTTTTCTTAATTTCTCTAACTTTTGTCCCACAAAATATTTTCTCATTTTTCCTGTTCTCCCTGAACTCAGACATGGAACTGACTTGTTCAGTAAAGTTTCTGTCTGATCGGAAGGGTATTAACGTACTGCCTTTCTAGTATAATCGTTTTCACGTTTAGATAGAAGTTGAAGTGTCTAACGGGGTACTGCCGAAGAAATACCCTCAACTAATCTTTCCAAGCAGGACGACAGTGAGTGATGATTGCAGTGAATTAAGTGAGGCAACCTCCATTTCCATTCACTTAGCACCATTGCTAAGTATATACTCATTCTGCAAGGTTTCTTTAGTTCTTCTGTAACTTGGATGCAGTATTCTTTTGTAGGCAAGGGGTTACGGTACGATTAATGAGCTTTTCCCCACCAACACCTCATGTTCTCTCCAAGTGAAATTTCCACATCTGGAAATTGAGAGTAGAAAAAGGAACAAGGAAAAAAACAATCACTCACATTTTAACATGTTCCCATCATAGCACGTGGTTGTCATGGCAGAATATTTTATGGTAAAGAAAACAGTAGCATTTAATTTTTTTGGAAGCCAGGTCAATTTAAAGCCTGGGCTTATTTAAAAATGAAGTACAGGGGCACCTGGGTGGCTCAGTTGGTTGAGCGTCTGACTTTGGCTCATGTCATTATCTCGCAGCTCGTGAGTTCGAGCCTCACGTCGGGCTCTGTGCTGACAGCTCAGAGCCTGGAGCCGGCTTTGGATTCTGTGTCTCCCTCTGTCTCTGCCCCTAACCCACTCACATTCTGTCTTCGTCTCTCTCGAAAATAAGTAAACATTAAAATTTTTTTTAAATAAAAATGAAGAAGTACAGGGGCGTCTGGGCGACTCAGTCGGTTGAGCGTCCAACATTGGCTCAGGTCATGATCTCCGGCTCATGAGCTTGAGCCCTGCATCGGGCTCTGTGCTGACAGCTCAGAGCCTGAAGCCTCTTTCGGATTCTGTGTCCCCCTGTCTCTCTGCCCTTCCCCTGCGCTCGCTCTCTCCCTCTCTCTTTCTCAAAAATAAACAAACATAAAAAAATAAAGGAAATACAGAACTTTGCCATTTAAAATATAAATAGCAGTGACGATGACACTTGATGTTGTATGCTTTTGTTCACTTTAAATGAACACTTGTCGCCTGCCAGGCCTTGAGTCAGGCCCTGAATCTACTACGTGAAATAGAAGCAGCCCTATTTTTCCAGGTTTCATTACATGGACCTCAAGCATTTTGACAAGTTACTCTTTAAATTAGAAAACCGAGAGAAACGCAGCTTTTCCTGGGGTATATTGTTAATGAAGCACTTGAAAAAATTAGTTTATGTGCTTTGATCAGATGGGGATTGACACACTTAAGAGTTTTATTTTTAATCTGAAAATCCACTTCAGTCTTATGCTCTGGGTAAACAGTCATTACTCAGGGCTGGCACAATTCTGTACTTGCGAGAAGTGGGATTCAAGGTTTCACTTCCAATACAATCTCAAGTAAGTTCCTCATATTATTCCTTTTATTTAAAAACCAGGGTTTACACGCATGGATTTTTGCTTCAATCTTCAGTAATCTCCATTTGCTTTGGGTATTAACTTGTGCACTGTGGCTTGTGTGCAGTGTGAGTCTGTTTCAGATTGTAGAATTGATTTTTAAAAGTAGGTCTGGAAGAAGGTATCTGGATATAAAGTGCTTGTATTTTGATACTTTCAGAGGAAGTTCAAATGCATTTTGAGCACCACTGGACATGATTGGAGTTGTTTTCTACCCTCCTAGCAGCATCTCACAGGTGCACAACTTTACCGGTCCAGGCTCTTCTGTGTGCGTCCTGCTTTCTGCTGCTCTTTCATAACATGTTTGCATAAACGAGTGCACTGTCGAGTTCACATGAAGGCTAGACAAAAATACAGGTGTCCTCATAATAATCAGCTCCTTTAATTCTGATCTCTGGTTTCTGCTGCACTCTCCAAGAAAGCCTATATAAAGCAGCCGGCACACTTATTACTACAGAAACTGAGGTTACTGATTAGAAGGGAACGTAATCAGGTAGATTGAGCCTGTGAGGGAAGAAACCATTGCTGTGAGAGGGGAGTGTTTGCAAAACGTTCCCTGTGAATCTGCAAAGATCACCTCACTTTGCATGGCAAGCGGAGTGGAAGAAACAGGTGCAAAAAGATAATGTGTTTGTCTGCTTTGGTGAAGCTGGTCAGAGATTAGGTACCTGCTTTATCTGTGCCGGGCTATGACTCTACCTCCAGGTTTATCAGACCCCATAGAATGTGTAGGAGAAAAGTACCAACAGGGAAATCAGCAAAAAGCTTTCCTATGAAGGTGTAGCAAGCCACCGCAGAATTTGAAATGTCTGAGGTCTCATCTGGTGAGTAAAAGCTGCAGATAAATGCCACAGCCATTCAGAAGAATGATAAATGCCACAAGCATTCGGGAGCAGGCTTCCCCAGAGGTGACTCCTTGGTCAGTTTGCAGCCTCTAGGGTAAATTTGGATCTCTCTCCTTCCATATGGCTTCCTCTAAAAGTTAAATTGGGACTTTTGCTGTGAGAAAAGGAGGGAAGAGGTTGGACCTCAACGACCTATAGGATAATGCGAAGCACTGAAATTACAGGGAGCCCAGGTTCTACTTTTTGGGTTATGACTTTTATGAACTTGCCCTTCAGGAATCTAAAATTAGTTCTGATATGAAGCGACAAGAAAAAAAAATTCATGACCCAGACCTGAGTCGATAAACAGTAATATTTCTACTTCAAATGCAGTTTCTAAGGACCTAGACTAAATCCATGGACGTATTAGAAAACTTACGTGAAGTGTTTATATAAATTCTTGAAAGTGTATAGAGTTTCAAGAAATTTCTTTTTGTCAAAGAAAAGGAAAATAATAAGGATTGTTGTGGAGAGTAATTTAGACGTGATCAGATATTCACAGCTTATTAGGAAGCAAACTGGGCTCCCGTTTGTAAACAATGATTCTAGGCCGCCTAATTGCCTGAAATATTTAAGAATGATTTTAAAGGCTATATATTTACTGCTACATCCTACTTCTTAAGTAAACTATAAAAGAGTTAGGATTAATCGTATCTGTGATGTTTTTAACTCTTTTAAGGTATCCTAAAATTTTAAATAAGGAAAGATTTCAGTAGAGACAAACCGTATATTAAATGTACATTAATCCTAAATTTGGGGCATTTTCTTAAAATTCATATCTCCTCTGACAGGTTTTTCTCTCCTTAGGAAGGAGAATGTCTAGTTTTGGGGGCAGGGCAGAGCTAAAAAAAAAAAAAACAGGATTAAGAAGCCTTTTTAAAATTATGAATATATATTAAGAAAAAAACCCAAAGTTAAAAGTATATTTTGATCCCCATCTGTCCCATAACTTGATTGGTAAGAAAAGCTACCCACTTTTGCAAGACTTGTCTATCATTTGCTCTGAACTAAGTGGTTGCCATTTCTCACTTAAAAATTGCCTTTTACTCCTCTTTTTGTAAAGATTTTTTTTCTATGATTTTTCTATTTGTGTTTTGTTCATCAGGCAGATTGTCCTGGAAGTACAGAGGCCAGTTAATGGTTTATGAATTCAAGCTGAGCCGAATATAGCTAAGCTCTGTCTTGCTTGACATTTCATCAAAAGCTGTGTTGATTTGCAATGTTTACCGACCTATTTATTGAACCCTCACAGCTTGAACTATGCCACCAAGCTTGCTGACATTGCTGAGATTATCTTTAAGTGCATGTACAAACTACAGAGGAAATAGAGAAACAGAAAAATAAGTTAAAAACAATCCTTGACCTATTTAATAAATTATGCTTACATAGTCCTTGGTTTATTTATCTGTTTCCTTCAGAACGCCATGACATAATTTTTCTCCTTTGATATTCAGAAAAATTCTGGAAGAAGGTAGACTAGAGCAGTGATTCTCCCTGCCTTGGGAGGGCATCAGAATCCCCTGGAGAGTCTGTTAAAATACAGCTTGCTGGGCCCCACTGGCAGAGTTTCTGGTTCGGTATTTCTGAGGTGTGGCCCAAGAATTTGCATTTGAAAAAGTCTCTGGGAGATGCTGATGCTGCTGGTGTGGGGACCATCCTTTGAGAAGCACTGGCAAGATGAGAAGATTCTCATTTAGGAATCAGGATCGCCAGGATTCAGGTAGATTAAGAATTTGGCTCCTAAGGATTTATCTAGCTGGAGGACATTCTAGGTAGGGGGAAAGGATCCATGGGAAATTGGGAGACTGGCGAATTGCCAAGGAAGGCTAGGTTATCTGAGTTTGGTGGGAGATAAAAGCAGAAAGAAAAAGTTCTGCTCTCTGGAAGGTTACATTTTTAATAAAAGGACAAAAGACTTTGGAAATAAATGCATTGCATGAAGTAGGAGTTCAAGAAATAGTGGATTGTGATGTATGTGTCACGTCAATATTGCGTGCTCAATAAACTTCCTGTTGAATGAATAGAGGGAAAACAAGAAGTTGGCTTCTATTCACAACTGGAAACAAAACACCTACTTTCTGTCTCTTAGTCTAGTTACCTATGTTCTCTTTACACACTGTTGAGAGAAGTTTCCCACAGCACATGGAAATAAATACAAATCCTACACAAAACTGAGGCATTTATTAAAGTAATGGTTAACACATGAAAACATGGAATATCTATTTGGAGAAAATTATTATTCCATAGAAATTAGCAATAAAATTACTAAAGTAAACAGTTGGTCAGCAGTTCTCAAATATGTAATATAAGGAATCCATTTTTAATTACTCTTTTGATTCTTATT
Source organism: Felis catus (assembly GCF_018350175.1). Lineage (NCBI taxonomy): Eukaryota > Metazoa > Chordata > Mammalia > Carnivora > Felidae > Felis > Felis catus. The sequence goes on along the minus strand of NC_058386.1, from coordinate 28,666,144 downwards.
CCCTGAGATACCTCCCTAAGTAAAGATTTAGTCTGTGATACTTTTTAGCAAAATGAAAATATGATCCATGTTTTATAAGCTCTTAGTCTATACTGTCCATCAAGTCTCCCCTTGTGGGTCAGTAAAAATAAGATGTTTTCCAACTCACTTGACTGAAGCCACAAGTGGGAAACTTAAACCATGGAAAGACAGAGTATTTTACTTAATTATAAATGCCTAATACAAAATTTAAATGCATCTTTTGAGATGGGAATGCCTGAATTGAAACATTCACAAAATTGTGATCTTTGCTACTTTTTTTAAGTTACATGCTCATTTGTTTTGGTCCATTTCTTCCATAAAATATAAGCTTTGATATGTTGTAATGGGGTACAACATTGAGATTAAATGTATAATATGGATGGTTGACTTTTACTGGAATTTAGATGTTTGTTACTTAGAGTTGAGAGTGAGGGGCCTTTAAGAAAGTAGAGATGTTTATTATACACATTCTCTCCATTTTCCTGATAAAATATATCAAGAAAACAAATATTACCATTTATTCCAGTTTTAGAGTGTGTTCTTTTTGTCTAGTCTTACCTATAACATGCCACCTATAGAGGCTTCAGAAATCTTCAGAGCTATGATGGCATTTTCATGCTATTTTAATTCCAATACTATTCCAAATTGATGAAATGAGGGTGATGCTTAAAAGGCAGTGTGCCATATTTTTTATGTTCAAATAATATAGCAAGAGATTTATTCTGGCCTGGCTCACTTCTCAGTTTATTACTTTTCACTTCGACATTCATGATCAAAGCAACTGAGAATTACTAAAATAGATAATATTTATGATGGTAAATTACGGTTTTATTACGAAAATAAACCCATCTTTAATGGCATTTTAGAGGATAATTTAGGGGAAAAAAAGCCTAACACTCTCCTAGGTCTCTCCTATCCCTTGGCTGTCATCATTGAGTCCTGAGCACTTAATCCCACCTGAAATGTAAGGAGCATTCAACAAACCAGCTCTGTGAGTGAATCCTACAGGCAAACTTGCCCAGGGAAAAAAAGAGGGTGTTTTTATTTCAGTTTTTAATGCCATTTATTTTGGCAAATGAATAATATCTGTGACATTTTATTCTAGTAGCTATTAGATCATTAACTCAATGTGAGAACAAAAGGCATTTTGGGTTTTTTTGTTTTTATTATTAATACTAGATTTATTTGACAAACTCATTTGAGTTTTTCAGGATACGATCATCTGTTCATCTTTTCAGTTCCCAGATTCCTCCTGGTCAAGCCCAAATCCTAGCTCTTCACACACACACACACACACACACACACACACACACACACACACAGCAGTGCATTTTATTTTAGCAACCACTTGAAATTGAAATGGAAGTTGGGGAAGGGAAAACCTGAAACAGATGGATTCTTCTCCCAGCCAGGCAAAACTGAGCCTCTGTGTTTTAGGAAAGGTATTGGTAATATGGTGAAGAGAAGGTAAGGGAGAGAAATGAAAGTTCTGGAGGGAGGTCCTCACCTTTTTGTACTTTGTTAGGCAGCTTCAGAGGTGCCAAAAGCAGAAAAATGGTTCCGCCTCACTTGACTCAAGCCAAGATTGAGCATGGATCTATGCAAAAGTGCCTTTAAACTCAATCCTCTTAAAAATACAGTATGTTGAATGTGTTTTTCTTTGTTGAAAGTTAAGACATCCTGTCTTCCTAATGAATAATGGTAAGGGGGTGCCGACGTGCTCACAAAATTTTCGGGAAATCTAGATGAATCTCTTTCCAATAAAAATTGAACATCACCAGTGTCTACAAAAAGTTCTTTGGAAGAAGAGCAAGTAGGAAAACTCTTGCCATGTAATTAAAGATAATGAAATGATCTATCATGGCTAGTTGCATTAGATTATTTGACTTAAAGGTTTTTGATAAAAATAAGTTTAGTGTGAATTATGTTAAAAATATCTATTAAGTATGTGCATCACTGTAGAGAGTGTCATTTATGCAATAGATTATATATTTAACCCCTTTTGGAATGGTAATTGTTAATCATTAATTAGACCAAATTAAAAATAAAGTATACTACATGTGAAGTCACTTCAATGAATAAAACAATTTCTCTGTGAACTAGCCTGCTGTTCAAATAAACTATAGTTGTGTTTCAGATACTATTTACCAAAATACTGATACATTCCTGTAAGCACAGTTTTTACACACTTACCTTGGAGGTTTCCAGGACCCTGAAAAGACATCTATTGGTTTAAAATCCAACCACAAAACAATAATAAAAAAAACTCTACTCGAGGCCATATATAGCCCAAATGAAAATATTCTGTAAAGAGGATTCTGAATTTAAATAGCTTTTGTGGTTCAAATATTTGCAGTTAGCCCATTCTTAAAAGTCTGCAATTTTTTTTCATTTGAGTATTGAATACAGATGATAAAACTCAACAGATGTTGGCTTAGATTTGAAAGTTTGTGAACCAGTTGTTGATAGTTGGCAATGTGATACCGAGGTATTAGAATTAATGTTCATGCTATTGAGAACCTAAAAATACATAAAATACTATAAAATGCAATGTACATTTTAGAGACCAAGCAAAATGTTTGCAAATAGTGTCCCTAACATTAAATGAAGAGTTTTCAAATCTTCAATTAAGAGGGTTGGATTAGAGGATTTATAAGGTTCCTTATATAGGTCATAACAATAAGTCCCTTAAGGAGTGCTTCAGTAGAGCTGAGAAAGAAACAAGGTCTTAAATGAGGGAAGAACTTGCAGATGGTCCTGGAACTGCCCTTCATATTTCCTTCCCCACCAGCGTTCATTGTGTTTCCTGGCTCACCATCTCCAGAGTTTGTGTTTCTTGCTCGGTTGCTCTGCCCAAGGGCTTACTCCAGCACCACGGCAGCTTGCTCTGCTGGGAACAGGAGTGATCCAGAATTATTGAGGGAGGGTGATGATGTCGCCAGGAGCAAGCTTTAACTACTAGGGGATGGGAATCCTTGGAAAGGCACCCCAGCCTCCTCTTCCTCTGGCAGGACAGTTCTGAAGCATGGTCCACACTGCTTCTCAGGGAACCACCAGAGGGATTGAGCCCCAGTTACCCCCATTACTAATTGCTCATTAATACATCTTTCTTGCCTCCTCCCTCTTCCTAATCTCACTTTCTTTGCCCTCTCACGTATACTTTCTGAAATCAGAAAGAAAAGCTATCTGCATCCTAAGTCCTTGCCTTAGTGTCTGTTTTGCAAGAATCCAAATGAACACAGGGTGTTAGAGATAGATTATTTCACATGCTTACAAATCAGGGCAAGGGCAGTGGAGATGATAGAAGGGGGGGCATGAGGGAGCTCATGCAGGATGAACTATGCTCTCTTTAGTAACTAAAGCACAGTCATCCATCAATATGGAGCAAGAGGTGGAAAAGAAGGAAACAGTTTGTGAACCTGAAAAGCCCTGGGAAGGTTTAGAAGAGCTGCTCTAGGAAACCTGCCAGAATGTCACAATATATGAATAAAACACTCATGGAACAGGAGAGAAAGTACATGATGTCATCCGTATATTTTGATTTCATTTTATTCTAAGTTACTGCTAAACATGGCAATACCCCCCCCATACCTTGTCCCTTGCCACTTGTGCTTTTGACACATTCTAGTCCTTTCTTCTTGATGCGTCCATAGTGATCATTTAAAAATGTGAACCAGGTTGTGTTCATCTCTGGTTAATGATTATTATTATTAATCAGATTCTGATCTGATTTTTTCCTCCTCCGCCTCTCTGTCCTTGCTGTGCTTCAACAACACTGACCTGTTCTCATTCTCACATGGCAGACTCAATTCTGCTATTGTGTCCGCCAGCAATACTTTTCTCACTCAACCTCTCTCAGCTTTGATCATCACTGAATATATAGTGAGATGCTTGTTGTCAGGTACACTGTCTTAGCATAATACATGTTTTCACTGAATGCGTTTATTAGAAGAGAAGAGTAGGGGTTAGTTGATGGTAGGTAAATAGTAATTTACTGAAGCTCAATGTCTCCATCCTGTGATGTTTCACTAGCAAAGAGTAGACCTTGAGAGAAAGTAGACAGTAGTTAGAATTCAGTACTCTGGATTGTGTGGAAGCATGTATAGGCATGGTCTGAGATGTTGTTCTTTGGACAGAACACAGAAGTGGTCATTTGCAAGTCTACGTAGGCTGGGCATCACACAGTGGATTGTGTGAAATAGGAGTGAGTGATGCTAAGATTAAAGATGACGAGCAGTTCATAGGTGACAGGGTTAGAGTTAGTGTCAAACATAGAAGTTGTAGTTGGTTAGTAGTACTTTTAGTGAGAAGCCCTTTGAAATCGGTAAAGGGGTTTATTGTTGTGGATAAGGAGATTGGCATAAATGGGGAGAAAGTTAGTGTTGAAACATGAGGTGACACCAGGACAAATGGCCGGTTTGGCTTGGTTAATAAAACACCTATGATGCAAGAGAGGCTATGCTGGGAATGGTTCAGCAGACCTGATTGCAGGGAGCTTCTGAGGGCAGTGTATCGGGTTATCACATGCCAAAAAAATACTTCATTTTGGAGACTTGAGTTTTCTCATTAATTTTATCACTAATCCATTCATTTTCAAAATGTATTTCAGGATTTCACGTCAGGTTGACTTTAAAGCTTATACGCAGATGAAGGTTTCTTTTCCAAGCACCAAGTGAGGCAGTTGGTCCTATTCTGTGCTTAAGAGTGAAGCAAGCTTATGCTGGCTCTGCGAGCAGGATTATTAAATAACCAATTACTATTCAGACCGTGTTACATTCCTTAAAATTACTCAAGCAAGAGTCTTGAACTTGTCCAACCCGAACACATCTGATATCCTCAGCCAAGTAGGGGATGTAAATTAGGGAGCTTCTGGCTTTACTACTATGGAATCTGGCATACTTTTTTCCCTTAGGACTCCATGACTAATGACCTGAATTGTCTAAATTTCCAGAGTAGTCAGGTCTTCACTGGTAAGCTTGTTTCATCATTTCTGCTTCTGTTTGGTCCCATATTATTTGATGGTACAAAGGATATTTTACCTGCAAATTTAAGCAGGTTAAGATAATCCTTTAGTGGATTTTTTTTTCTCCATATTCTGTTAAGGTATGATTCCAGACATCCTAGACATGTTTTTGTGATAAAAGTTTCAGTTTCTCAATAACATGAGGAAATTATAGAAGTAGGTAATGGTTTTGTAATCAGGACATGTGGGAGGCATCCCAACGCCCATGTTTATTGTATGCCTTTAAATCAGTCATTAATCTTCAGGGGGCCTCTGTCTTTGCATTCAAAAAAGGGTAGATCTTAAATGTTCTTACCACACACACACACACACACACACACACACACACACAGAATGGTAACTATGTGAGGTGAAAGATCTATAAACCTCACTGTTTTAATCATTTCACAATACATACATGTATCAAATCATCATGGTGTATACCTTAAACTTATACAATGTTATATGTCAGTGAAACCTCAACAAAATGGGAAAAAATACAAATGAAAACTGACACAATAATGATCTTTTCCTGACTATTGTCACTACTTTCAGGGATCAAATAGGATTAAGTGCAAAAAAAGCAATAAAGATGAGTTACTTTTAATAACTGTGTCTTTAATAACTAACAAACCTGCCTGGTCCAAGGCCTTTAGTGATCAGCTGCATGATTCTCAAAGCTAGCAGAATTTCTTTTAAGTTGAGACCAGTATGAATCCTCTCATTCTGACTGTATGCTCTTTTTTTAATGTTTGTTTATTTATTTTGAGAGACAGGGAGAGCGAGCAGCTGAGGGGCAGAGAGAGAATATCCCAAGCAGGCTGAGCGCTGCCAGCACAGAGCCAGATGTGGGGCTCGATCTCACCAATCATGAGATCATGACCTGAGCCAAAATCAAGAAAGAGTCATATGCTTAACTGACTGAGCCACCCCGGTGCCCCCTGACGGTTTGCTCTCAAGGGTTTGAGGTGTGTTTTCTTTATATTCTCAGCATAAAAATTCTCTGTCCTGCATAGGCCAGTTTACTCACTTTTATCTTGCTAGTCTCATTCTCCCTTTGTGGAATCTTTTCATTTTGGTTTTAAAGCATTACCGTGTTCAAAAATCCATTCTAGTATTATAGCTACCACGACAATTTCCCTAAGTGCTTCGAATCTCAGTTCATTCTGTGAACTTTTGTTCCACATTTTTACCCAGTTCTCAGCTTAATTACTTGCTAATTATTTCCTGTGGATTTTCTTTGTTTCTGTAATTTTTTATAAAGTTCTTGAGAGCAGGTGCTATCTTTTAGGTTTTCCATGTTTTTGATTCATTATTTATAAAACATTAAGCCACAGATAATGTTTTCAAGCTTTATATGACTAATACCGTGTTCATAGAAGTGTTTCCTTGAATGACCATGTATTTATCATATTTATCCATAGTTTTGGCACAGTCTCCAGAATGAACATCACTCTACTGTAATTCCTTTTGTTTAGCGGATCCCCGCGCTCCACTTTCATTAGAAGGAAAAATTCTTTCCCCTTCTCTGTGATGGACAATTGGGTCATTTCTGGCTTTGATTGTAGCATAATATATTCGAGCTTTGTGTCACTTAACTCGAGAACAATTAAATGCATGTGTAGTGAATGTCTCAGAAGAAAGTGAAGAATGAGCTTTCATCATGTATGGATTTGTTATTGTTGCTAAAAATAATGTGGTTGTTCTGTGGGAGTTTCATTAATTTATCCAACAAATATTTAATAATAAGCATAAGTGAGAAAAGGCACGTCCTTATCATAGAGTCTTTGGTAATGCTGAGGTTGTGTTTTCCAGCATATTTTCAATGCTCCTGCTAACTGGAAGTGTATATTATCAAATGATCGAATTCTCAAATATCCAAATGAGGTCCTCCGCTCTGTGATATGTACAATTTTCCTAAGTGGTTGCTGTGAAGGTACAGAGTTTTGAGGAGAACTTTATGACCCGGGCTGACAGGTTTAGCACGATTAACATCGATGTACCTCCCTGGTGTGATCATTCTTCCCTGGGAACTGGAATCTGGGAATATTGAAGTTATTCCCTTGTACAGTAAGTTATTTAAGCATTAAACACGGGCCCTACTTTTTCAGTGACCTATTGTTAGACACCTATGAAAATACAGTACTATTTATGTTTGCATAAAAATAGCTCCTATACTTTATTTTGAATATGATAAAGTAAACTTGTTAAAACAAATATGAGTTAGCAGCTTCTTCTGTTATTTTTGTTTGTTTGTTTCAGATTTATGCTCTTCTGGTGTGATCTGGGCTCTCATTTTAACAAGCTTACCATACAGGAGATTTTTATTTTCAAAATAATGAGGACTAGCGGCAACTGTAGATGGAAATATAAAATGTGAACATGCTAAAGGGCTTTCCCTCTTAGCTACACATTTCTTGCAGTAGTATTTAAATGGTCTTTTCAGAATTATTTTGGCATCCATTCCCATTACACAATAATATAAGACAGAGAATATTAGAGGAAAATGATTGTATTTTAAATATTTCTAAAATATGTTTCGTTTTGATCCTGTCTCATAGAATTATATTCCATTTATAGCACAACCTATTTCTTGCTCTTTTGAGGTATAAATTGAAAGAGTATTATATCACTGTTGGCAAGTTACTCATCTACCTATGAGTACCTACAGTTGTGTCATTTTACAGTAGCTAATATTCTGTGAGAGATCATTTACTCTTTGCAATATATTACATAGACATACTGTTAAAATGCATTATGTATATATGACAGCTGATCTTTAGGGGAAAAAAACGTCCATGAATCACTCCTGTAACATTTGGAATTAAATTCATTAACCAAAATAATACCATGCTTTATCTTTTAAATTTTGCTTCCTTAGCATCTGGTCTGTAGTCTGTCTAATTACATTATAATAGCTCTGTGTTGCAACAGATGCTAGAAGATTTTTTTTTCCAACAATGATAATTTTGTTTCATATTTTGGAATACCTGCTTTGCAATTGTCTTTCCTATTTACTAAAGCCAGGAGGGGAAGAAGCCTATTTCTTTTGTCATTTGAAAAGTATTACAAGCTCATCTTTGTTCAAACAGCCAGAACTCTATACTTCTCACATTAAAAACTTTTTTTTCCAATTAGTTTTTGAGTACTGCGCTTCTGGTTCTGAAATCAAGAGACATGATTAGCCATCAAATGGCTAACATAAGGAACAGCACATCTCCTTTTTCTATGTATGCAATTAATATTCTTTTAAATGTTGAATAAATTAATATGATATTAGAGCTATACAACGGGCTAATTCCTTGTAGTGAATATAATAAAGTCTTATGAAGAAGAATCAATTTTTAGGAAAGTAATACAAATAATTATAACTCAGGTAGACTTTTATCAAGTTACACTGTAAAGGTCCTTTATATTTTACCCAAATCTTATTTTTGTGCTCAAAGGGGATAGGCTGCTACACTTCCAATTAGGCGGCACATTTGTTATTATTACTGAAAAAGCCTGTTTTCTTCTTCAAGCAATTATCTATAGATGTCTTTAACGTTAATAAGCAGCGTAACATTATGAAATCTCTTTGAAAATTTCTGAATTTGGAAATAAGTTTTGGATGGGAAAGTTGAAAACAGACTCCTTGTTTTAATTTTTTGTAGTGAAAAGCATTACATTTTATTATACATGTTCTATGTATCATATCTCTTTGCCAAATGATTGAGATGATTATTTTCTATAGTTGCTTTTTTTTACTAAGATACAGAATTGTATCTTTGTTGGAATCGTGTCATTAAAACACGTTAAGATAAATGGTGTTTGTCATTTTGTTGATCATCTAATTGGATTATATTGAACAGAGCAGTATGTCACCTATAGCTATACCAGACAGTATGCTAAAAATAAAACAGGGGAAAGCTGAAAAGTTAATCATAGACTATTGGTTCATATGATATTAGGAAGCAGTTTATTGGGAGACATCCAAATGATAGGCTTATTTTTTTTCCACATAAGTCTTGGGCAGTCTTCTTAATATAATAAAGAAATAGCCATTAGTCAGGAAATGGAGCATTTTGTTTTTCTCACCTTCGCTATCTAATAGTGAAATGTCTTTTTGCGTGTCACTGTTACTGGTGTCAGAGTCTTCTATTTGAAAGGCTGAAGTCACTGATGGTTCCTGTCTTCACGCTGTGCTGTAGAGACTGCTTAGGTCCTGTGAAGAGAGATTTAAGCTGGAACGACAGAAGTGACGTTCAGTATGAGGACATTATCACCAGCGTTATCAGCATCTCCATGGTTGTCTATTGACTTAGGGGAAAGGAGGGAGAAATGTAACAAACACCAATCGCTTAGTCACAGATGTGTTTCAGTTTTAGTTTTCAGGTTTCTGTCTGTGTGAACAGAAGAATATACATGGCACCATGCACGGTAGGTACCCCCTGACAAACTGAATTGAAAATACCAAATTTCTTCATGTGTTGTGATGTGATCAGGGTATTGATAGAATCAGCAGCCATGCCTTCCAAACACAATTCAGCCACCTTTCAGCAAACTTTGTGGAGCACTTGGATTGTGCCAGTGGTTCTGTTGTGTACACAGCGATCAACAAATCAAACACTCTTCCCCCAAGGCTGTGCAGTCAAATTGAAGGTTCTTAATCTGGGAACCACAAATCAGGATAGGGTTAAAAGGTGCATCCTTATTTTCACTAACCTGTAACTAAAAATTAGCATTTCTTCCCAATGATGAAAACAGGCAACACAATGCAGTGTTAGCAATATCTGTGAATTTATCACCAGTATTTTTATATCATATCCTAGTGGTAGACAATCGGGAAGATCATTTTTATTAACCACTAGTTTGAATGTATGTTAATTATTGTACCTTGAAATAGAGAATGAATCGCTCATAAAACTCCTATATTTAATATTTGGTAACCATATTGTAGGATAATTAATTTCCTTTGTCTTCCTATATAAGTTTCTTTTATTTTATGCATTTAAAAACGTTCTGGGAAGTGTTCCATTTGCTTCACCAGTTGCCAAAAGGATCCATAGCACAAAAATAGTTAAGAACACCATGTCTAGAAGAGACCCAGGCGAATACATATAATACCGTGGTGCAGAACAGTAATAGAGGCACGTACCAGATGCTGTGAAATTGGCCATGACTGTCCCAGCCGGGAGGGCTGGAAAGGCAGTGTTTGATTTGGTCTTGAAGCAAATGTAATCGTTTCACGAGTGGTAACATGTGAGAGAGGGCCTGCGGAAAAGATAAAAGTAGGTGCCTAGTCACCCAGCGAGAGCCTGCAGGGTCAGGGACCAGAGAGTAGCTTAGTGTGACAAGGTACAATCTCTTTCTTTACGATGTTGGGGGCCTCCTGTGCTGTTTACATTCGTCAGTGTGCAGAATTCTATTTGCCAAGTTGTTTTTATTAATCATTAGCAAGGAGAAACTATGCTCTGGCTTTTTCTTTTAACTGACCCTATTTTACAAAGAGTAACATCGTAGACAACAGCAGGAAGCATCAAAGAAGAGATCAAAGCTGTGTCAGCTTTTTAAATCTCTCATTATTTCAATCAACATCTACCTGTAAGAGGGGGAAAAAAAAGATGAATCTGTTTCACCTTCCCACTTTATCATCATGTCTTCAGACAATGATCAGTCACTTTTCTGGCCTGTGGGCCATAATTGGCTACCACTAAATCTCAAGAGACTGAACCACATAACTGGAATAATTTTTTAAACACCCACAGAGTTGTTCTTCAGTTACAATAGTCAAAGGCAGCTTTATATGCCATGCTCAGACTTTCTAAATTTGTGCTTTATCTGGCTTTCGGGGAGAAATGTCGATGTGACTGTCTAGATTATAATGAAGGTCACCCATAGAAGCAGCTATGATTTCAAGAAACTAAAGAAACAAAGTAGACTGAAAGACACATTAATGGACAAAGGTAGTCTATTTAAACTGCTCCTTCCTCTGGACAATTCTGCTTACATTCCTTGTTGAGTGAGAACCTCCATTCTTTTTGTCTTCTCTTTTTTAAAATTGTATTGTGGTAAGAACACTTAATATGGAATCTGTCCTCTTACCAAACTGTTAAGAGTACAGTATAGTATTGTTAACTGTAGGTACAGTGTTATACAACAGATCCCCGGAGCTTATGCATCTTGCTTATCTGAAACTTTATGCCCATTGATTAGTAATTCCAAATTTTCCCTTTCCCCCACCCCCCCATGGCAACCATCATTCCTTTCTTGGAGTCTGTGAATGTGACTATTAGAGATACCTCACATGAATGGAATCGTGCAGTATTTGTCTTGCTGTGTCTGGCTTGTTTCACTTAGCATAATATCCTCCGGGTTCATCCATGTTGTAGCAAATGACAGGATTTCTTTCCTTTTTTTAAGGCAGAGTAATGTCCCCTTGCCTGTATATAGTACATGTTCTTTATCCATTCATTCTTCAGTGCACATTTAGGTTGTTTTGACACCTTGAATCTTGTAGATAGTGATGCTACAAACATGGGAGTGTAGATACTTCCTTCAAATCTTCATTTCAGTTCTTTTGGATAAATACCCAGAAGTGAGAATGCTGGATCATATAGTATTTTTATTTTTAGTTTTTTCAAGGAACCTCTATACTATTTTCAATCGTGGCTGGATCATTTTGCATTCCTACTAACATTGTACAGGGGTCTTAATTTCTCCACGTTGTCACCAATAGTTGTTATCTTTGGGTTGTTTTTTTTTTTTTAATAGCCATCCCAATAAGTATGAAGATGTGTCTCATTGTGGTTTTGATTTGCATTCCCCTGACAATTAGTGATGTTGAGCTTGTTTTCATATACCTGTTGGCCACTTGGTTATCTTCCTTGGAGAAATACCTATCTTAAATTCCTTTGCCCATTTTTTTATTCAGGTTCTTAGGGTTTTTTTGCTATTGAGTTGTAATTGTTCCTTACATATTTTGAAGATGAACCCCTTATAAGATACATGAGTTGCACATATTTTCTCCCATTTTAGAGTTTACTTCTTTAAAAAAGAATTCATTTTTGAGAGAGAGAGATGGAACATGAACAGGTGAGGGGGAGAGAGAGAGGGAGACAAAGAATCTGAAGCAGGCTCCAGGCTCCAAGCTATCAGCACAGAGCCCGATGCGGGGCTTGAACTCACAAACCGTGAGATCATGACCTGAGCCGAAGCTGGATGCTTAACCAACTGAGCCACTCAGGCACTCCTAGAGTTTACTTCTTAAACAGCTCTTTCAGTAATTCTCTTTAAGACTCTTATTATTGGCTTTAATTTCAATCAGAAATCTGCCGAGACCTGAATGGACACTAGTTAACCAATATAAACTTACATTTGAAACTAAATGGTTATCTATAATTTTCAACAAATAAGCATGGGAATGTTTTTTAAAGTGGTTGAAGTGGGGAAATTTAATATTCCAGGATGAAATAAAACAAATCAAAATATATAACACATTTAACTGTGGTCCAACAGGCCATAATTAGATTCACTTATATCACTGGGATTACAAATTGGATATATATCTACTTTATTAAATTTTTAACTGGCCAATAAAATTGATAGTATAATCATGAATATAATTTTCATTTGAGACTGTGAGCGCTATAATTGAACAAACTTGGGTTTAAATTACTTCTCAAAGTGTAATCCTGTGTAAAATTTTCAACTGAGTTTACAGTTTTCTCATGTATGAAGTTGAACTGAAAAAAAAATGACACAGGGACTTATTATAGCAAAATGTGTAATTGGTATTTTGTAAGTGCTTCAGAAACAGTCATCCTAATTACTTACTGTTTTTAATGAAAACCTATTCGTTTTATAGTTGTCAAAACAGTATATTGTTGATAACCCATATCCAGCATGATTTTGCTTCTTTCATAAATCGGTCATCTTAGGTTTGTTCCTTTACATTCCTGTAAACATTTTTTTTTTGAGTCCTTTTCCCCTATCAATAAAAATGTGACTTTATTGGATTTGGAGGTTAGTTTTATTTCAGGAAAAATGTTTTTATATCAAAAAGTATACTTTGAAACTCACACATTTCTAATTTAAATTCATTATTAGTTTCTAAAGACCCTGAAATTGTGACATGAACACAATAATTATAATTTTTGCTGAATGAATGAATAAATGATTCTTTAGGAGCTTGACTCTCCTACACTGCAGTTAATGCTTCCTTTAACCTGTTACAAATTCTGTTGCTTTGTTCTCATTTCTGTTATAAATGCAGTTTTGTTATTTTGCGTATGAATCCCCATGCATAAATTCATAGTCAATATGGGGTTTTAAATAATCATTACCATGGATTTTATACTTACTCAAGTGTCAGTTTCCTTGGATGGAGTTTATGAATTTCTAAATTTAAAAAAAATGCTGATTTAAATTTAGTGTCTCAACTCCCCTAAAGTATTTTCACATCTGCTGCCTTTCTAATAAACTTTGTTAAATATGTCTTGACAGCAATTGATATTTATTCCTGCCCCCTTGGCATTTATGATGCTTAAACTTCTTTTTGAAAGCTTTCCCTCTGATGCATTTTGAGTTAATTCCTGCTTGTGCTCTGACATCCACCCAACTTACACAAAAGCTTTTAGCCACTTGCTGCCATAAATGGAGAAGTGCCATAGCATGACAGGATGGAGGCTGGAAACATGACTGCCCAGAAAACAGTAAATAATCTGCAAATCTGTATTTCTCCTAGAATCTCTTGGCCACGTGTAACTAGACATTTTACATTTTTACTGCCTGTCTGTTCCAACAAAATCTGATAATCAACTAAAATCTCTATTAGAAGTAAATAGGGAAAAATATCTGATATAAAACTTGATATTGTAGGGAGAGCTAAGAGAAGACAGTGTACATAGTCATACTGTTGTGATAGTAATAATGAGAAATAAAATAATATGAAGGAAATGGGTAACGAGGAACACTTTCAAATGTTTCAAGTTTGGCCTTAGAAAATCACCGGCAAGTAATTTAATGAAAAATATTTCAAATAATAAATATTTAATAAGCCCTTACTATGGTGCAGTTTGCTGAGAAATGTGAATATCTGTAATATTACAAACTTCCTCCTATTAGAATAGACATTTTTAAATGTTGGATTTGGAGCTACATATGGTTAAGACTTCAATTATCAGCTACTGTTCATTTTGGCTGAGAGGAGGGGTAAAGAGTTTAATCATTTTAATTAAATTGGTTATTTTATATTTACATTTACGTTTACCTCTGGGGCACCTGGCTGACTCTTGATCGTGGGTTGTGAGTTCAGTCCCCGTGTTGAGTGTAGAGCTTCCTTACAAATAAACAAGCAAAAAACCCAATATTCAGCTCTGACTATTAGAATGTGATTCACATTTGACAATGAAAGGTAGATTATGGTCTATAACTTGAGAGTGTGACCTGTCTTTGAGATAACCACTATTTTAGATTATAACTGATATTTCCCTAAACTATGAATTTTTGCCAGTTTGATAAATTCACTTTTCTTGAATTAAGAATGGTTCATTGCCTATATGTGAGCATTTTATTCAACTGCAAAAATACTATGTTATTATCTAAAAATGTAAATAGCCTATTTTTCCATGGTAAATAAAACCTTATTTAAATGAACTAACTCATAGAATTTATACAGTATGATCAGATTCTAGGAGGAAGTTTACCTGTGAAAGGAGTCTGTTACATAAATCAGTAATGTATTCATGAGTCAAGAAATTATATAAATTTTTAGTACTATCAGTTCTTCTTTTGCCCAGAAGTATCGATATCCTCCTAAATTAATCTCATTTATATTGTTCCCCTGAGCACCTAATTAATCATCAATTAGGATTACCTAATTTGAATTACCATTCTAAGAAAGAAAATAAAGAAATAATGATTTTCTACTTAAGATTTTCATTGGTTTTATTTAAACTTGCCTAAATTAGTAAAGTTTTACTATGAAATCACTCTGCAATAATCTTCTAGTGATTATACTTTTCTGTGAGTCCGTTATGGAAATACATTGAAACTCTAAAACTAAAACTTAATTTTAAGAAGAAATTAAGTTAAAGTCCAGAATTCATGGGAATTCTGGCCACCTTTGATAGTGTGATGCTGGAATATTTATGGGCAGTTAACATTACTGAATTTTTTAATTGTATGTGAAGTTGTAAGAGATATCATTAGTTACTTACCAAGAGCCTCATTCCTGTGTTCTTTCCAGAAGAACTCTAATTTTGTTGAGATATCCATCTATACTATTTGGCAGTAATTTTCAGGGGAGAAAGAAGCCTATCCCCTTATCACAGAAAATAAATCATACTTCATTTATTCCATTTATGTGTTCCCACACCCTTTGCCATTTATAGGTTTAAGTATGGAATGGGAGACAATTTGGGTCAGCAAAACATGAGGCAACTTTTTCTTACCAACGAAAAAGATGCACTTAACAAGTATTTCCTTGTGCTTTGATTCAAGATAAACATCTTGATCGTGCCATTTAAGACAACATGGATGGACTTAGAAGGTATTATACTGTGTGAAATAAGTCACACTGAGAAAGACACATATCATATAGCTTTATTCATATGTGGAACCTAAGAAAACAAAAACAAATGAATGAACCAACAGAAAGCAGAATCAGACATGTAAATCCAGAGAATAAACTGATGGTTCCCGGAAGGGAGGGGCTGGGGGATGGTCAAAATGGGTGAAGAGGAGAGGGAGATACAGGCTTCTAGTTGTGGAGTGGCAAGGTCACAGGAAGAAAAGGTAGAGCATAAGGAACGTAGTCAATGATATTATAATAGTGGTACGTGGTGACAGATGGTAGCCACACTTGTGGTGAACACAGCATAATGTATAAACTTGTCAAATCATCTTGTACACCTGAAACTAATACAACATTGTGTGTCAACTCTATAAAAATTTTTAAAAAGAGGTATGTATATCTTGATTATATGTGTGTTCTGTATATATAATTTAAGATGTAGAATATCTCGTGCACCTGGGTGGCTCAGTCTGTTAAGCATCCAACTGTGGCTCAGGTCATGATCGCGCGGTTTGTAAGTTTGAGTCCTGCATCAGCCTCTGTGCTGACAGCTCAGAGTCTGGACCTGCTTCAGATTCTGTGTCTCCCCCTCTCTCTCTCTGCCCCTGCCTTGCTCGCAGTCTGTCTCTGTCTCTCTCAAAAATAAACATTACACTTGATCTTAGCCAAAAGGCCGAGAAGCGATAAAAATAAATAAACATTAAAATAAATTAAAATGTAGAATATCTACTGACTTATACGTGATTCAGTAAGTATTTACTGAGCTCTTATTATGCAACTGGACAGAATGGACTCAGGGTCTGAACTACTATACAATGTGTATAGTATTACATTTTAGTTGAACAGGCAAGGCGTTCACAGAAATGAATCATTATTACTATTATTAGTTCTCTCACTTTAGGAAGACTTAATTCTAGCATTACTTTGTAATGTAATACTTTTTAAAAAAATATCCATTTCTAAGCAGTCATTTGATGAGGAAAAAATTTAACTGTACAAAAAAAAGTTAATTAGGACTTTGTCAAATAACATTGTCTGTATTTCCTTCAGGTCTAACATTATACTCAGTGAAGTGTAACACCTGATTTTTTAAAGTAGAATATTAAAAATGTTAGGATTCTAGGGTAATAGCCATTCTTTGGGGTTTTCTTACATAGAAATATTCAATAGTATGCTATTGAAACATACTACATTTTTTGGACATTATATTAAAAAGACAATTATTTCGGTGAATAAATTTTAGAACCAAGTCGAGGGCATAATGGAGGAAATATTCTTTTGTTGCAAAGAAAAAACTTTCTAGAAAAAAAATGTCTATTGTGGTAAACAACTTGAACTTAATTAAATAGGACTTTTGGAAATAACCTGTGAAGTCCCGTGAATCTAGAGCGCAGTGGTTATATTAATGTTCTAGGAAAGTTTACGAAGTTTGGATTGTATTAAAACTTGAATTTGAACACGTTAGCTCAACTTTAAATAGTTTGGAATGAATATTGAAAGCCTTTGAAAGTTCAGTCAAAGTAGCACAGTGAAAGCAATGTGAATGAAAGCATATTGCAAACTTGAACAAAGTGGGGGATACCTGTATAACCAAAAAGAAGCAAATTAAAAAAAAGATGGGAGACAATACCATTCTTTTCATGTTTATTATTTACTTCCTCAATTTATAAAAAGAAATAGACATTTATTAATTAATATATCAGGTGCTGAGCATTCAGAACACACTATCACATAAAATCTCCCCACCAGCCTTTTGAAGTAGTTTTTCTCATTTCCGTTTTATTGGTAAAAATAGTAGACTTCACAGAAACTAAGTAACTTACACAAGATTTTACAGTTGCTAAGTGGCAGAATCTAGACTGAAATCCTGATTGACTCCAAAACATTATTTCCTTAGCTTTATCACGACATTAACAATACAGTTGCCCCTTCAATACATTTAGAAGTGTGTTTTTCTTTTAATATGAAACCAAATAAATAAGCACCATGAGCAACCTACAGTCTCTTACAGAGAACCCTTAATGTAACAATTTCTAAAGCACTGAAATTGCTTCTTCAGGGAGCAGTTAGTTCAATCACTAACTGCCCTTCAGGATGTCACATGAGTCACATGGCTCTAGAATATACCATCCCATTCTCCATCCCTACCTGCTGCTTCTTAGTTGGCCACACTGACCATTCTATCCACAGATTATAGTTGTTTTTTAAATAAAGACATTTTCTAGGAGTTGATGACATTTTAGAGAGGTGAAGTTAACTTGTAAGGGTTAGTATAGGTTGATTATTGAGATATTCTATCCAAACATAAATGTATTTTTGTCATGGCAATTAATGCAATTTCATAGTTGAGACCCATATAGTTCACTAACTCCAAATTGTTCAGTTTTGCCTCTTGCTCTTGTTTTATTTATTTAAAAAAAAATTTTAGCAAAGAAATACATGGTACTTAAATGAAATTTTTAAAGTATGATTTTAAAATGAAGGAAAGACTACACACATCTAACATCTTTCTCCTAAACAATTTTTTTCCTAAGTACAGTTAGCTTTTGAGGTGTTTAATTTTTTAATATGAAAGGTAATTGTCATTTAAATTGTTGCACAATATTCTCTCATATGGTTGTAGTATAGAGCTAATGTTGGATCAATATGCCCTTGTACAATTACAGCGATTTAAAACAGCATCAGTTTAGATTAAGCCAGCATCTATTCAGTGTCCAGGGGTCAGTGTCCACTCCATAATGCTGACACATATTTTTAAAATTACTGCCTATGTTTAGTATATTGTTTTTCCTTTAATGTGGCACTTTAGGGCTGTTACCAAATTTTGGTTATTTTGTAGAGTGCATTTAACGTTCTTGTGCATAAATCTTTTGGGTTTTCCTCGTTCTCTAGTTGTCACTTATGACCAATCACAAAGTATATAAATGGTACTGATTTTTCTTGGTTGTAAAAAAAAAAAAAGTAAAGAATCATTACAATAACGTTTTTGTAACGTGAAATACTGTCGTTTTGAAGATGTAATTTTTAAAAATAGTCTATTTTGCCTTTAATAAGGAAGATGAAGAATTTATACCGTTGTAGAGCAAATGTCTTAATTTCAGCATTCAGTGAAAATTATTCTAGGTACATTTTTAAATAGAAATACAGCTAAATTAGGTTCATAAAGTTTATGTTAATTTCAAGTTATGTTTTGGCCCAGTATAACTCCTGTAGAGTGATAAACAAATCGTTGGTTTATAGCAGATATTTAATGAAAGTTTGCTCATCTGTCAGGGCATCAGCAGGAAACACACAGCATGGTGAGATGGGTAAAGGATGAGAGGTAATAAAGGGGCATATTACAAAGGTGTGTACAGGGTTAAGGGAAACTAATGGGAAGTTGCAAGTGGTGCTAGCAACACTAGGAAGACTTTACCCCCTCACAGGCCTGAAGATGGAAAAGGCTGCTGTAACTAGAAGCTGGAGATGGAGTAGCTTAGAGGGAGGCCACCCAACTAGAACTCTGGCCTTTGGAAGACACATACAGCCTTTGGCAACCTAAGCCCTGACAGAGAAGGAGCATTAAGAGCATACATCCTTCAGACTCACTTGGAAATTATATATGTATGTATGTGTGTATATTATATACATATATATTACATATATATTTGTGTGTGTGTGTATAATATACATACACATATATATACACACACATAAATATACATACACACATATATATATACACACACATATATATATTGGCCAAGTCTTTGTGATGTTTCCAATATGCAGTGACAGTAGTCCTGTTCACAAAGAATTGGTTTGCACCATTAAGTACTATATACCCAAAAGGTTAGTAACTTGCTCCTAGGCATAACATCAGCACATAGTGTCCGCTAGGATTCAAATACAGCTATATCCAACTCCCAAGCCCATATTAACCAAATTTGGTACATTCACACAAAATGGAGAGACAGCAATTTTCATGACATTGGCAGTATTCTCTGATGGAAAGAGTTCCAGTCTTGTGATAAGTCAAACTTCCATTTTCTCTTCTGGTAAATGGGGTTGAACCTTTTTTTTTTTTTTTTTTTTTTTTTACTGAATCGGCATCTATATTCTTAAATATCTGTGCCAGGCACAGTTACGTGTTGCAATTAAAGTCTGCTGCGCTATATTATGGGTAAAATCACACTGTATAGCAGGATAAAACAGTAGATCCGTTTCTCTTAGTGAGACTAAGCAATATTGCTCAGAGTATGCTGTCCTGTAGAACTTAATGTAATAAAAATATTTTCTATCTGTAGTAACCATTACAGTAACCAGTGGTCACATATGACTGTTAACCCCTTGAAATGTGACTAGTGTGGCTGAGAAATGGAATTTTAAAATTTATTTTTCATCAATTGAGATTTCAACTGCTTCATGGATATTGTTTTAAACAACAGTAAGAAAATAGTAAAGGTGATAATATAGAAATTTTAAATACAAAGACCCAGTGTAAATTTCACTGGCCTACCCCTGTCGTGGTAATAATTTTAGAGTGACATCTGCATAATTAATGTATTTCTATATCTCTTTCAAGGGGTATGGGAGCAGGTGTATGAAAAGATGGTAAACCCAGAGCACATACTTGTAGATGCTTGGCAGTAAATGAGACTGGACCTATTTGAGATTGTCTTCATTTCACTATTCAGGATCACAGATTGGTTACACAGCACTTTGTCATCTTTTTTCAGCTTCTGTTTAGAACAGTCTAAAATACCTTTGCTAATGGTTAAAGGAAAAATTCTAATGGAATTTTTTAAAGTACAGTGTTCTGTGATATCTCTGAAGTGATAAAGGTATAAAAATTATAGTTCATGCATTTTTTCACATATACCTTACCTTCTCGAACAATAAATGAGAGTCTTAAGAGCAACTATGGTTATTTACATTATGGAGGTGGTAGAGGGGGCAGGAAGGTTCCATATAGCAGATACACCACATAGAACTCTTCTGAGACCATGCTAGGTAACTTCTTATCATTTTGAATCCCCTGGTAAAACGTCTACTTATTGATTCTCAGGATGGTGAAAATGCCAGATATTGTGACTTATTTATGGATCTTTCTATATTTGATTGTCCCAGATGCCTTGGGCTAAGTCCGCTGAGCGGGGTCACCTGTGTGCTTATGGTTTGAATGGTTACAAGGTTGTTGTAAACTTTCCCTCGTACTTAAGGAAAGATTCTGTAGGTAATAGAACATGGCTTAAAATAGAGTATAATGTTCCTATGAAACATTTTAACTTATAGATTTAAAAAGAACATATAAAGAACATTTAAAAAGAACATATAAAAAGAACAATAAAGAAGCATTATTTTGAAACACAACTGTAGTTTACTGACCTCTATAATATTTCTAAAGCCAGGAAGATTAAAATACATGTTCACGAAGAGCTTCCTTGTTTATCTCTCTCTTTTATGTCTCTCAGAACTTCTGGAAGAAGTCATGTCTGATTTAGCCCTCTTACAGGGCAATGTAAGTTTGAGGCTGTTAAAATAACTTCCAGATTTATGTTTGATTTCCATTATCTATCCAGTCTTCTCTTTTGGATACCAGGTCAATGTATGTGATAACAAAATTATGATTGCTTTCTAACAATCTGGCAGCAATTCAAGACAGCTTTGGAAGCATTCAGTGTACAAGTTGATGCTGTTATTTATATCAAATATGTCTAACAGGAAAACAAAATTTCTGAGAATAGGAAGATTTAATTATGACAGGTTGATATTCTGGAGGTAACAAAAATAGCCCCAAAGTTTGCAGATATACAGGTTAATGCACTAGAGGAAAGATAACTTTATTCTTTTTAATTTTTTTAATGTTTATTTTTGAGAGAGACAGAGACAGAGCATGAGCGGGGGAGGGGCAGAGAGAGAGAGAGAGAGAGAGAGGGAGACACAGAATCCCAAGCTGGTTCCAGACTCTGAGCTGTCAGCACAGAGCCGGACACAGGGCTTGACTTCCTGGACCGCAAGGTCATGACCTGAGCCAAAGTTGGACGCTTAACCAACTGACCACCTAGGTGCCCCAAGGAAAGATAATTAAGGGGAAAAAAATTTTCAGTTCATTGGATTACCACTATTCATTCTTGATATAAATCAGATGTAAATTAGTGAACCACCTGTAAACACAACTAGAGTAGTGGCTAATAGTGACAGTCTACCATTGAGTTTGCCTTGAAATTGTTCTGCTTCCCTGATAAAACCATAAAAAGGGATGTAAAGAGATTGTTTTAATATATTGAGTGAATTCTTTACATGAAAAACTACATTCCCATAAAAGGTTGATCTATAACGCTTCACATTTACGTTGCTCACTATTTCTTTGTACTCACATGACCTCCGTGAGTGTGACTGTTGGCTGATTTGGAAGAAGTAATGAAATTTTAAAAAGCACTTGCATGCGCAAATATATCCATTACCAACATGCGCATATTTGCAGTTTAGCAAGTCATTTACTTTTGTTTAAATATTGAAAAATTTGGTGTGTGTGTGTTGTACAGATTAGGTTTTATTTTTTTTTTAATTTTTTTTTCAACGTTTATTTATTTTTGGGACAGAGAGAGACAGAGCATGAATGGGGGAGGGGCAGAGAGAGAGGGAGACACAGAATCAGAAACAGGCTCCAGGCTCTGAGCCATCAGCACAGAGCCCGACGCGGGGCTCGAACTCACGGACCGCGAGATCGTGACCTGGCTGAAGTCGGACGCTTAACCGACTGCGCCACCCAGGCGCCCCAGGTTTTATATTTTTTTAATTTACATTTGTCTATGTACATATGGAGCAAGATTTTAATTACCTTAACAAAAAGTAAATATATGTATATTTTATACGTTGTACTTTCTATTAAATATTTCATTCATTGATCTTTAAAAACTAAATTTAGTTTTGGAATAAAGAGTCATACAAAATTGGAACATAGTGTTTTTATTTAAATTTTTTTTTATCTATTTAGAAATTCTGGCTACCTCTTTAGCCTCAAATCTATCTTCCTTTCCCCCCAGTATGCTTTTGACACCAGCCCCATGACATTACTTTCTTTTTCTTAGGTATATTGTTCAGTTTCATATAACACATGCCCATTTCTCTGCCAGAAATACCCTTTCTCTTTGCTAGTCTCATATAGATTCCCCTTTCTAGATTTCCCTTGTTCTGCCATATTGAGACTTGTCGAGTTATGTTGAAAGTACTGGTTTGTCTCTCCCAAAAGACAGTAAGTTCATTGATGGCAGAATCTGTGTCTCTATCAGTATCTCCCAAATCTTACACAGGGCCTGCCACAGAGCCATTACGCAAGTCAGGGTTGTGGAATGAATTAACGAATGAACAGAACGATACCTGCTTTCTACAGGTGATTATGTGTAAGCAAAAAAGTTAAATGATCAATCTTGATATGATCAGAAGGTGGTTGTTAAGTTTGCAATTAACTCTGAGTATGAAGGTAGTACTGTGTTAGGAATAATGCACTTAACATGTTTTTGATGTTTCTGTTTCTATGAAAGCAACCCATCATCATGCAATCAGAATCAGCAAACATTTCTTCTAAGGTGTATATAAACTCATGGCGAAATTATGTTGCTTCAATATTTTTTATGTGGTGAACTTTCATAAAAATTCAACATAACATTGGAATTACATTGATTTATTGATCTTCTTAAAATATTTAGGGCTTCCCTATTAATAAATATGTAGTAATCAAACCTCAAGACTATTCATAGTTTGTAGTGTCCTAGATATTATATGCACATTACCATAGTCAAAGAAAGGAAAGGTTTGGTTCTGAATAATTTATTCTTCTTTTGTATCATTTCAATCAAAACATGGAGGAAAACAGTGTTTCCACCCTTTCATAATACTTGAATTTCAGTATTCATTACTTAGATTTTATCCACTATCTTCCTCAAAGATATAGAGACATTCTCTAATACTAACACGAGCAACAAAATTAGTGACAAAGAAGAATTAGGAAAATCATGAAATGGAACCATATGTGTATACAGATTTAAGAACTGATATTCCATTTCATTCATTCAGATATTTATTGGCTACCTTGTACGTAAAAGGTGCTACTTGCTGGAGTATGCTGCTGAGAAAGCTAGCACCACCAATAGCAACATGGGAACTACACCCGTGGTCCTTATTCTCATGGAGCTTGCTGTCACTAGGAGTGACACACTGGGGAATACTTGTGTATTTACAACATAACACGGCTCGGTTCAGAACGAGCACATCACAGAGAGCTCACGCAGAATGTGAAGTCAGCGTGAGCAGCCACAAGGATGGGACTCTGGAGCTGTGATCTAAAAGGTAAATAGCAGTTAACTAAGTAGAGATGAAGGAACCCTGTTCTGGTGGAGTACAAACTTTATGCAAAGCTCCTGTGAAGGGACGGAACAGAAAGACTAAGGTGACTAAGTCTAAGCACTTAATGGTAGAACAAGAGAGTAAAGAAGTAGGCAGGAATTTTCCCATGCAGGGTCTTTTTTTAATGTTTATTTTTGAGAGAGAGACAGAGACAGAGAGAGAGCAAGCGCGAGCAGGGGAGGGGCAGAGAGAGACAAAATCCAAAGCAGGTTGCAACCTCAGAGCTGTCAGCCCAAAGCCCGATGTGGGGCTCAGTCCCACAAACCTTGAGATCATGACCTGAGCCAAAGTTAGTCGTTTAACCAACTGAGCCACCAAAGCACCCCTTTCCATGCAGGATCTCACACATCATGCTGAAAATCCTAAGAATTTAGATGTGTACCTTAAGGGCATTAGGAAGCTATGGAATTTAAAGCACATCCTGAGTTGATCATATCCATTTATCAAATTGTTACTTGTGAGGGAGATGTTGAGAACGTACTGAAAGGGGCAAGAGCAGGAAAGCTGCTCATGTGTGTTTGGATTACTCCAAGCAGTAGAGGATGGTGGTTTGGATCAAGAGCAACCTGGGACTTGAAGAGGCTCTGTATTTCAAAGTGATACAACTGGTATGCGGAAGAGCTGGGACTAAAACCCACATTTGTCAGACTATACATCCTGTGTTTTTAGCCACTCTTCTAGAGCCTGATGCATGAAAATTCATTAATTTGAATGGATATTTCTAATACCCAAACCACAATCCATAAAATACAATTCTGATTAATAAAACATCTTTGAAGGAAATAAGCACCCTTCACCCCCAATGATTAGCAAAGTAGAAGGCTTAAAATACAAACGCATGGTTGAGGAAACTATGTATGTATGTATATATGTATGTAAACTTGGGCATTTGAATTGGGTTAGATTAATTTTCTAAGTCTAGAAAAATGGCCAGTTGATGTCATACTTTATTCTGAGACCCTTGGTGGCCAGGGAAAATGGAAAGTAAGATCAGTTCTAAAATTCTTTTGTTCAGAGAGGAGGCATTTCTTCAGGAAAAGGGAATTTTTTCCTAGAATTCTTTCTTGTACCTATAGGTAGAAATGTCTCACTTGTTACTTTATTACATATATGCAAAATAGACACATTTTAAATTATTTTTAAGTGAAATAAATTTCACGATTTTTGGTAGTGTCACTTAATGACACCTAAAGAAAATAAGCACAGCTTTTTAAAAGGAGTTTTGGAGACATTAAAGGTTAATCATGCCCTATGAAAAATTGTTTTCAGGCATATTAATGGCTGCTCTATGCCCAATGACCTTTCGGGATCACCTCATACTACATCCTCCTATACTGTGCGTCACTCACAGAAGTTTAATTGAGCACTTGATCCAACTATTTGAACTCGGAGTTCAAATACTCTTAGAATCCATTCATAAACCAGCTTCCCTGGGATTAAATGGACTTCTGGTTAAGAATTCCTGCTTCCAAATATCTTGATAAAATAATGAAGAGACAGGAAGATACATAAATAAGATTATGTATACTTTGCTGAAATTTTAGGATATCACCATGTTTAAACTGCAAACTCTGAATTTACTTCATGGCTTAACAACAGACCATATATTCAAATAAAATATATATTGTGTCTATATGTCTATGTGTATAAATACACACATAAATACATGCGTGCGTACATATACATTTACATGCAGTCCTTTACTCACAAATACACCTGCATGGTGTTGGAGATTTCTCAGTCCTGGACTCAGATTTGGGAAAAAGTATGTTTTCTTTACCCTTCTCTTGTAGGACCAAAGTAACGTGAGAATTACACAACGTAGGCCTTTGCAGTAGGACCTAAGGTCAGCTTCTTACCTCACTATCTATTGACTCTATTACTTCATACAAATTACTTAACATGCTTATATCTAAGTTTTCATTTAAATAGGAAAAAATACCTAACAAAGTGTTCCTGTGAGGATAATGTATGTATGTGTGTAACATTGAGTGAAAGCATTAAACTGTGTTTGGGGCTTGAAATTTAAACTGATAGACATAGCCTTTTCTCAACTAGTATGCAAAATAATAATAACAACAACACAGCTTTGCGTCTGAAAAGTAATCTTACGTATTATGCTATACGTAGTATATATATAATCTGTATAGCTTTATGTATATTATGAAACTCCCATAGACTGTGTTTGTAGTTGTGGGTAAATACATGCATGTTATTACGGGGAAACATACATAGGCTGTGGGTTGATATGAATGTCATGGTAGCTACATTTTCACAGGGCTCATGAGGTCTACTGTAGTTTAAACAAACACATTCCATTTCTTGCAGATCTCAATTTCTGTATTCTGAATAAAAAAAAAAATCAAGCTTTATGGTCATCCCTTACTTTGTGGTTAAAGGTTACATCAAGGGCAGATTAAACGGTAACGTGGTACTCACATGGTGGACCATCTTGAGATATTTATAGTTTGGTACTTAAGTATGTCAGGGAACTTCACAGTTGTTAGGCTGGATATACTGCAGGACTTCTGCTTCTCATTAATTCATGAAAACAAGAGACAGAGTTGCTATGGATTTAATCTTGAATCAACCCTTTGCCTTCCTTGATTTGTCTCCGAAGAGTACTGTCTTTTTTTTTTTCATGTCCTTCTGCAAAGGCAAAATGTAAATATTCTCTAAACTCTACTTCTCTATCTTAATGAGAAGAAGAATAATAAACTCATTAATTTAAGTTTTTAAATATGCGTAGGTCAACAAGATTGCTTCTAGGACTTCTCATCAAATACCCCTGTGTACTACAGTTTCCTTTTGCTAAAGCTGTTTAATTGTTAATTTTTCGTTCCCGAAGTGTCACATTGTCACTCCTTTATACTGAGGTTTATTATCATTTTTTAAGGATAGAACAATCAGCTAAGATTTGAGTAGCAACAGGTATCTTGAGCTTTTTCATGCCAGCAATGGATTGAGTCTTTCAACATCACATTTAGATATATACTTCTGCCTATCTGCATGGGCTGGGCTATTTGCTCATCTCTCTGTTATTTTACTGTCCTGTTTTCGAAGTTCTACAGCACTATTCCCCTCACTTTTTAGTGTCGCTTTTGCCCGAGCCATTGAAAATAAATAATACCTTAGTTAAAATAATGAAATACTTCTTGGGAAATTAAACAATTTTCGGGAGTGTCTTTAATAAAATTTATTTTGTCATGAGACGGTTTAAATACCAGATTTACAACAATCATATGTCATTTGGTGATTAATATTTAATGTTAAATATTAAGTCATAAGCTATTCACATACTAACTTCTCTACATCATTATGATTTCTCAGCACCTTCTTAGAGAACCCAATGCTCTCTAATGCAGATAAAACTGTGGCATATTCATTTATTCATTTAACCCTCCCCTCACCCCCTAATGTGGGATCCTGCCATTTGCAAGGTGCTGTGGTAGGCTTGGGACTCGTTCAAAAGAATAAAATAGCTTCTTAGCCTTGGCAGTATTCACAGTTGAAAAGGAGATCCCACATAAACTCTAAATTAAAATGTATCAAGTTGAATATTAAAATAGAAGTAACTTTGTCAAGCTATAGGAGACAGAGCTGAGAATGGTTCATTCACTTTGGGGAGGCAAAGATTAATTTCATACAGGAGGTGACATCTTGAAGATATGTAGAATTTGAAGAGATTGAGAAAAAAATGCCTTCTAAGCAGAGGGACTAGAAAATACAAAGCAAAAAGTCATAAAGATACAGAGAACGCAGTGATAAGCAAGAAGGTGAGTGTAGCTAAAGAATAATTGTAAGAGGCAACTTTTTTGTCGAATTCTTATGTCACCATGTGCTCTATTCTGGATGTTAATCTCTTTGTAATATGCTTAAAATAACCCTTGTGAGATAAGATGTGTTACCTTTATTTTATTATTTTTTTAAATATAATTTATTGTCAAATTGGTTTCCATACAAAACCCAGTGCTCATCCCAACAAGTGTCCTCCTTGGTGCCCATCACCCACTTTACCCTCTTCCCCATCCCCCATCAACTCTCAGTTTGTTCTCTGTTTTTAAGTCTCTTGTGGTTTGCGTCCCTCCCTCTCTGTTTCTAACTTTTTTTTCCCCCTTCTGTTCCCCCATGGTCTTTTGTTAAGTTTCTCAAGATCTATGTATGAGTGAAAACATGTGATATGTGTCCTTCTCTGCCTGGGTTATTTCACTTAGCAGAATACCCTCCAGTTCCACCCACATTGCTGCAAATGGCAAGATTTCATTCTTGCTCGTTGCCAAGTAGTATTCCACTGTATATATAAACCTTTATTTTATTTTATTTTTTTTTAAATTTTTTTTTAACGTTTATTTATTTTTGGGACAGAGAGAGACAGAGCATGAACGGGGGAGGGGCAGAGAGAGGGGGAGACACAGAATCGGAAACAGGCTCCAGGCTCCGAGCCATCAGCCCAGAGCCTGACGCGGGGCTCGAACTCCCGGACCGCGAGATGGTGACCTGGCTGAAGTCGGACGCTTAACCGACTGCGCCACCCAAGCGCCCCTATAAACCTTTATTTTAGAGAGAGGTTGAGAAATACACGTAAGGTCAACCACTTATCACATGGCATGGAACCAGATTCAGACCCCCACACTATCTGATTTTAAACCCTGTGCATTACAAGCACAGTGTTACACTGAGCAGAGTGAATGAAAGACAGTAAGTAGAAAAGGCACTTCCCAGTACAGAGATGGAAATATATCACACAAAGTAAGTAAGTATTAGTCAAGAATCGCCTGGAGAAAGAGGGGGGTTTAACCTCAACCGTGACTGTCACCACAAATAGATTTTTTGAGTTCTCATAATGGACTTGACATGGAAATTCAGTTCTAGACATTTCCTTGCTTAATGCTACCAATGAATTTTGTAATCTTTCCAAAATGTTGACATTTTTACTAATTTTTAAACTAAGACCAAGATTCAAAGATTAGTTGTTACCTATGTTTAATTTCAAATAATAAGTTTAATTTAGCCAACAGTATGGAGCAGTTACTCAGGAACACTTTGAAGACTTTTTTCCATCCCCTTATCTCCAGATCCTCTGGAAAAGTAACCTGGTTTTGGTTGTTAATCTTCTGAGGTTTTCTGACTGAGAAGACTTCTCCTTAGAGGAGTGATATTGGACACCTCTCCTGATTTTTGAATTGCCAAACAGCAGTGAGTTTAGAAGCATCTGTGTTTCTTGGCAACAGATATAACATTTGTGGAAGAGTCCAATAATTTAAATCCTTCCACATGTCTCTACTGGAGAACAAAATGATCTATTCATTCAACTTTTGTGTTCTTCTTTTATTCTTTGACCCTTTAACTACAAAAAATAGAGAACAGTGTGGTCTACTAAAATAAATTGAACAAAGAAAACTCCCTTCTCCAATATAAAAACATATATATATTTATGTAGCCATATATATTATATATAAAGGCATTGTGTAGAAATACATACAAGTATTCTAAATATTTCAAAACATACAGACTTTAAAATCTATTAACCTGGATTTTAATACCTTGGGTCACTCTAAAATATTTTATATTTTACTTTACAAGAATTAATTAGCAGTTTGTATATGAATACTTTGTATTTTGGTGGGGGGGAGGCTTTCACATCCTATACTAAATAGCGAATGCTACACAGCATTTCATAGCATAAAATGTACCCCATTTTGTAACACGCCGATGCCAATTTCTGTTACCTACACTAAGAAAATGGGAACATATGTTAAAAACAGATGTTGTTTTGAAAGCTGTATTACTAAATGTCCTACCTTATCATTGGATTTTGACTTAATACAAAAAATGTTTTGAATTCTTTTTAAAAATACTTAAGATCTCACATTTTCAAAGTTAACGTAACAATTCTGAATTATATGATCTTCATAGGAAGATGTTTGGTATCCATGCCTTAGAAGTTCATTATTTTTCTCTTTCTGGGTGTTCACAGTGAGGAGAATGATCAGAAAATCGATTGCAAATAGAGAAGGGAACTCAAAAGGTTCGATTATATAATGTTCTGAGATATTTTCCTACTGTAAAATGTTGTTTTAATAAACTTCCCCATCTCTTTGTTTACATCCAGGCTGCAGCCCTTATCTACTAAATTCTGGCTTTTGAATGATATCTACTACTTTAGTCAAATCAGAAGACCTAGTGTGTGCATCTGAGGTTTTGTTCTGTACTGGTAATGGAGCTTTTTTTTAACTTTATTTTTTCCTGTTTTCACATCATTTCATAAAATCTTTACTAAAGTCTAGGAGTTCTAGTATATATTTCAGTAGAGTAGCTCTACCTGTTGTTTGCCAGTTTAACAGTTGCAAAACAATGACTGGGTTTTTTATGGTTGTTGTCTCTATGCAAACTGCGTACCTCCACAGAATTTTACCTTGTGATTATTTGTGTAGAGAGTGAGAAGAAATTCTGAGTCTTTGAAAATAAGGGCACCTGACAGCCTCTTTCTAAAGTTACCATATTTTGTCTTTGAGCTTTACCATCTGAATAAAGACACAAGGTGTGGGAAATATGATTGGATGGTCTCTAGTCAATTTCTCATATCATGGATTTACAGAATGAGATTGTTCTGAATTCTTGGTTAATAGCACACAGAGTTGTTTGAAATAAACATGCATTTTGTTGCAACCTTAGAAAATGTGAGATGGTGAGAAGAATGTTCTAGTTCCCATCAGAACCTAGGAGACACCGTATTTCATAGAGAACAGCTGCTAAAGCTTCCTTTTTAGAAACAAGTACATATAGTGTGAGGATTGAATCATAATTAATACTCGTGGCACTTAGGTCTGTGGTAAGAGCAAAATTGTAATTAGAAAATAATTATCATAAAATACTGAATTATACCTTTGTAAGGCCTTTAGAAATTGAATCACTAATTTAGTACATAGTGATTTAGTGTTAATTCCTTTCCATGAGAAAATGGTCAGTTTATGAAGTTGTGATATTTTTTATAGCCCTTATTCTGTTTTCACCAAACAAGTTCTTTGACTGAAATATTCACTTAAACATCAAATAGCACATATATCCTTAAAATGTTTTTAGATTATTATGAAAAGTCTGTCTTAGCTTAATCAAACATAAAATAATAAATCTTTCCTGAAGCATTTGAGCTTCAGTAAAATAGCCTCGTACAACTGATACAAATTAATTCAGCCCCCTCCTTGTACCCAATTAAAATATGTAACTAAAAGCTCATTTTTTTATGTTAAAGTAAAACATAAAAATTTAGAACTCATAAAGTCTTTTTTTTCTTACTCATCTCCATGTCCTCATTTATAGTTCACACAAAACCAAAAGCTTTGTAATCTAGTAAAAAAGTATTTGTTGAAGCATTGCATAATTGTTACATTTTAGATTACCAAGTTGTCCTGGTTTGTCTGGAATTTCTTGGTTTGAAAATTGAGAGTTCCATGTTGTGGGAACTGCTTGGTCCCAGGCAAACCAGGATGGTCACCTTGAAGTTCTAGTTTACCTTGGCATTCTTGCATCCCTTGAAATGGAGTACAAAAGGTTGGATATATGTTTATACCTACATGCATGTTTGCATTCCCCTAAGATGAGAATTTATAATTTTTATCAATGCCAAGGTATCACGGATCTCCAAACGGGTGCCTGGGTGGCTCAGTCTGTTAAGCGTCCAGCGCTTTTCTTGATTTCAGCTCAGGTCATGATCTCATGGTTGGTGAGGTGGATCCCAGCTTCGGGCTCTGCACTGACAGCGTGGAGGCTGCTTGAGATTCTCTCTCTTCCTCTCTTTGTGTCCTCTCCACTCATGATCGTGCTCTCTTTCTCTCTGTGAAATAAATAAACATTTTAAAAAAATGTATTCATATCCCTAAGTCTGTGACTTAAAAAAAAAGTCCCCCCAAATCATAAGAACCGCTAAACCAAACAGGATAAGCACCTTTTGAAAATCTTATGATAAAAGTACAAATTGTAGATAGTAGAATATTTTTTAAATAATACATTTCAATACTAAATAATAAGAGAAATAGTGATTATACTTTTTAACATTGATTGTTAGTCTTTGCTGTACAATAGGGAACTCTTGGCTTGGCCTAATTCCTGACGTTTGGAGAAACCAACTGAGGTTTGAATCTTGTCTCTAAATTTATTACCAATTGAGCTTGATCAAGTTTACGTTTTTGTGATTTGCTTTCTTTATGTGTAAAATGGTGGAAATAATGCCTAATTTTTAATATAGTTGTAAAGGTCAGTGAAAGTGTAGCGTAAGCCTCTTAGTTCATTGTGATATATAGTGGGCACTCTGTAAGTGGTAACTATTAATGATGGTTATTGTGTGTCTGTTCCATCCTTAATAGTTTTCCAGTTAAACATGTCCCTATTACAATTTTGTCATTCTTACATTGATGTGTGATATTAAACCACTCCCAACCCAAAATGAACAATAGGTACACTGAAACTAAGGATTATCTTTCTTTTTTCTTTTTTCTTTTTTTTTTTTACTTGGGGTTTGTAGTTAGAAGATTTTGTAATGTCTGTGGCGGTGAATAAAGGGTTATGTATAGTGATATTAAGAAATTCCTGAATTGAACACCCTTTGCTTTAACTTTTTCCAGCCATATGGATTCCTGAATATAAAGTGGCAAACTAATTAGAATATAGGACATTAAAATGTAGTTTACCTCAATAAGTAATGAATTCCAAATAGTAAGTAGAACCCAAGGCTGAAGTATCATGGTGTGATAGAAATTATGCTGCCCAATGTTTTTTAAATCACTACTGTAATAAAGAGCTGTGTAACATTTAAGCTGCCATGTCATCTTGGTCAAATCATTGTTACCTGAGTTGAGAGAAGCTACCATCTCCACATATTCTAGTCCAGACCGGTAAAATGCTCATGGGATCCCCCCGCAGCCAGTCTGGCTATCTAACTGAAACTGACCTTGGTGTCCTGATGACCTTTTGGCTTGTTCATAGCTAGATTCCATCCACTAATAGCCATATTAATGGCACATTTCCAGGTGATTCTGAAGTTATTTAGAGAAGATTCTGACACTCTGCAGTGTCCAAAAAACATTCCAAGTTTCTCAGGAATTACATTTGGGCATCTCTAAGTGAATAACAGAGAGATTAGATGAAATCCCCATGTAATAATCTGTGCCCATATTTTTTTAACCAACACACGCCTTTGGGCTTTCTGTTCAGTGTTCCACACAGTTGGTTTTGCTGCATTGAAAAATCACTAAGAACACATTTTAAAATAATCTAGCTGGCTCCATTTTTGTCAGCTAAATTGCACTGAATACAATCTGTGATTGCAACTTTGCCTCTGCTTCAATCTATTAGCTATTTTTGAAAGATGCATAACTTAATTGAAAGATAAGTACAACCTTTTCACTTAGAATCTTTATGAAAAATGTAAAAGATGCTTTGCCAGTCTGAATAGCTAATTGAGTTTGACTGTACCAGGGTAAGATGCAAAAAGAGTGTGTCTATGGCAACTCTTTATGTCATAAAAAATTTAAACGGCCTTATTTAATGTGACTCCTTTTTAAATTCACTTAGTGGAGTAAGTAAAACTGGATATATAATTAGAGTCTAAGATTAAAGCATCATAATTGAAGTAAGATAATACGAAGAGGCTCATACAATAATGATTCAGCTCCAAATGAATACATTCTTCCTTAAACTCAACTAAAATCATGTAACTCTTGAATTAATTCACCATGATGTCATAATAATAGTATGTGGGGGGCACCTGGGTGGCTCAGTCGGTTGAGCATCTGACTTCAGCTCAGGTCATGATCTCAGGATTGTCGAGTTCGAGCCCCACATCTGGCTCTGTGCTGACAGCCTGGAGCCTGCTTCGGATTCTGTGTCTCCCTCTCTCTCTGCCCCGCCCCCTCATGCTCTGTCTCTCATCTCAAAAATAAACACTAAAAAATAATAATAATAATGCCACGTGGATGAGAAGTATAGTATTTTATAAAAGTTAAAGTACCTTATAAAGGTACACACTTAGGGTATACCAGGCTCTTTCCTATACATTAGTTACCCTGGATGTATGTCTGTCCATTTTGTTGACGGGGAAACCAAAACACGCAAAATTTAACTTTTTCAGAATCACCTAATTAATTAGTAAATGATAAAGTCACATTCAAACCCAGATAGTCCACCTTTAAGTCTAGTGTTCTTCTCCTTGTGCTCTTTTTTTTGTGTCAGAGAGCACTGAGTTTGTGGGAAGGGTAGAATAGCCACAGATTTTTGCACTAAGTTTCAGAAGAATTCTCTGTTTCCTGCAGACCGGGTTTAGCTATTGGACTTCTCATTGATTTGTCTCTTCTTTCAGGGTGAGAGGCCCTTCCATGATAATAGCTTTCCTTTTACTTTTTTTTCCCCATGTGTGTTGACCAATTTAGAATTAAATAGTTCTGGGTTTTTCTCCCAAGCTTGACAAAAGATGCTGGGACAATTCTCTATTCAGAAAGTAAAGAAAATAATAAGGATATAGATATAAATAAATATAAATAATATGTATTATATATTTAATATAAATAAATAAGGATATGGATATAGTGAAACTGATCTAAAAGCCAGGAAGTGGGAACTGGATTTTCCAATTATACAAAAATAAAATATTTTCCTTTTAACTTTTTTCCTTAATGTTCTGTTTTCTTTAGGTAAAATCAAGTAAATAAACATAGTCTTTAAATAAGGAAGTGTTGTAGTAACCCAATCATTATTAATAATTTTTATTTTTTAAATTTGTGTTCTTTTTTTCCAGGTTTTATTTAAATTCCAGTTAGCATACAGTGTAATCTTAGTTTCAAGTGTAGAATTTACTGATTCATCACTTACATATAACACCTGCTGCTGATTACAAGTGCCCTCCTTAATCCCCGTCACCCATTTAGCCCATCCCCACCCACCTCCCCTCCAGTAACCCTCAGTTTGTTGTCTGTACTTGAGAGTCTTTTTTCCGGTTTGCCTCTCTTTTTCCCCTCTATGTCCGTGTGTTTTGTTTCTTAAATTCCACATAATAGCAAAATCATATGGTATTTGTCTTTCTCTGACTGACTTGTTTTGCTGAGTGTAATACTCTCGAGGTAATTTTTATTTTAGTATTTATCTTCCACTCAGCATCAACCTAGGAATTGTGTCTCTAGTTTCTGTTTGGAGAAAACTCTTCTGTTCATGCAGCAGGAACTGCCAGTCACAGTGTTAGGGATGTCAGGATGGAACTTTCCCCCGACTTTATTTTATTGCACTCCTATATACTCCAGGAGTATGTTATGTAGGTGTGTGTATATAAACATACACACTGGAGTCATAGGTACATGTAACTACATATTAAAATAGACTTAAATGTGTCTCTATACACTGTGGATAAATTATCACTTATTCGCTGTTGAGATGGGAATTTAACATGATAAAATGGCTTCATTATCCTTTCTAGACAATCTGCTAGCAGTGCTCTTCCAGCAACCTATCCCTCCCCCCACCTTTTTGATATTACACCAAGAATTTCTTTCCCATTCTGTTGATGTAATTATCTTTGCATAATTTTGAGCAAGATTTCCTGGCAGTGTACATCCACAAAATTGTGGATATGGCTTGAGCTCAAATGATGCTTCTATTCAATTTGTTTACCTATCAGCTTGAGCAGAGTTTTTGTGTCATAAGAAAAATAGCAAGAGAGAATATTATAGGAGAAATGAACTTTTATGGATGGATTTATTTTAAGTAAATATTGGCTGCAAAGGTTCCAGGCATTTTAGCATTTTCTTGGAATCCCTAACGATAATTCATAGCCCAGAGCAAAACTTCTCTCAAGTGATGGTGAAAATCTAATTCTATTAAATCCTGGTTATTCCATGGGCTACCTTGGATTAACTGCCTCTGAGTTTTCCTGCGTAAGAAATGGACTGTTTGTTTATTGCTCATTTCACCCAAATCAAGGAAAGCTGTTGTTCTTCAATTTAGATTGATGTTGACAAGGTCCTCTTCATAACAGCAGGTGTTAGGCTATAATTGGTCATTATAGAATTATGTTTTGCTTGAAGGAATTCAAGAAACAAGAAAAGCATGCTCTTTTTGTGTATTGACTCTGGTGGAGAAATCAAAAGAATGACATGAGAGATAATATGTAAATTAACAGAATTTGTCATTTTATTGAGCGATCAGTATATTTAAAAGACAGTAAAATCACCAGGAACATCCCTGAGAAACCACTTTTTGTGGGCCTAACCTACAAATTATTCCTCTTACCATTGCCCTTTTTTAAATGTAAAAATTCAAAATAGAAGAGCAGTACAGGGAACAAATTACAGCCAGATGACCTCTTTGATGGAGTGGTAAGAAACTGGAGGCTACAGAAATAAATAGGTTAATAGTGTTGAGTTAACTACTCAGTTGCAAATGCCTTGCTTTTCCATACCGCGTATAAAGCAGCACCAGCATTTTGATTAGTTTACATAAAAATAATACTACTTTGTAAATTCCTATAAAGACAGATGGCCTAGATAGCCTAAACTCTAAGAGGACTGTTCCTGAGTAAAATAAAATATTACTGGTTTAAAGTAATAAGTATAAGAGTTTGTATTATGGTACATATTTATATAATGTTTATATAAGGAAATGGAGGTAATTTAAAGCAAGGATTAATTATACACTTATAATCCATTTTTAATACTTCTTTTTGAGTATTTTGTAACTTATTTATTTGAGAGAGAGATAGTGCAAGTCGTGGAGAGGGAGAGAGAGAGAATCCCAAGCAGGCTCAGCATTGTCAGTGACTCAGTGACTGACTGAGCCACCCAGGCGCCCCTAATAGTTTTTTTTTAAGTAAACTCTATGCTCTATGTGGGGTCGAACATCCCACCCAAGAACAAGAGTCACATGCTCTGCCGACTGAGCCAGCCAGAGGCTCCACTTACAATCAATTTTTAAAGTAAAAACTTCCCTAAAAAATGATGATACTTAGCATGACCTTGCCATCCGGTGGTTTCAAAAATTGTTAAACATGCAGAAAATAATCATTCACCTTCCATACCTAAGTGAACCTTAATTATTTTTCTCTGTTCCTTCCTATGCTTTTTTTTTTTTTTTGCTTGCATCACACAGATTTCCACTCTACACATTTGAGATCCATTAACATTGTTGACCATGAAGATCATGAATTGGCTAATATAAATGCTGCATGAAAACATAAACACTGTTAAGTTGCTACAGCACCCTGGGGTGAAGACCATTTTGAATGACACCGTGTTTTTTCCTGAATTTATAAGTGAAATGAAATAGGATTTTATGAGATACCCAGTTCTTGCCTATATTAAAAAGATTCTGTACATACTCCCATGGAAAAGGGCAGTATTTCCTCAGCTATCACTGCTCTTGCACAGGTGTTCTCCTTCCCGGTTCTTCATGGGAATCCCTTGGAGAACTTATTAAAAAAAATACTGCAGCAGTGATTCAATACTTTGGCCTTGCCATCTACTAGGTAGTCTTGACACTCTACAATACAAAAGAATGTATTAGAATGCCCGTGTAAAATGCAGATTCCAGGGTCTCATCCCAAATGTTTCTCTTTTGGTAAGTCCTTATATCAAAGTCATGTATATTCGAGGGTCTGTCTTTGAGAAACACTACCGTAAGAATTCTTGGGCTCTGGATTCTTTATTACAACCGCAATTGAATGTATCTCTTGAAATGTTCCTTTAACAATATTTGAAGTAATTTCATTCAGTGGCTATTTGCATTGGTGCTACCTGTGTTGTTTTATTCAATGTTTTACCTGCCATCTAAAACTTACAGTAGTTTATGATTCAATCAGGTTCATGAAATGCACCATTAATAATTCAACTCATTAAAGAATTAATATCATATCCCTATTAGTACTGAGGTTACTTCCCAATCACTTCTAAATAAATAAATAAATAAATAAATAAATATTTCCCTAACCATATTCCCAGGAAGTCACCTCTGTGGTAATTGTACTTGGAACCACCTGTTCTTTCTTTGCCCTGATTCTCTGTCACCAGTTTGTCCTCTGTCCTGTGCCATTCTGATGAGTATCGGAATAGTCATTTGTTTCTGTCATGGCTTTTATCATAATTCAGAGAATCAGTTCTTTGTGTCTCAAGTTACAGAATTTGCATATTGAATACAGAACTTTTCAACAACTTTGTTTCCATGCGTCCTGTTAATAATATTCTGAATTTGCTACTGTACAGAATTGTACATTTATAAGACCAAGTAGGTATGTCTCTTGTCCATGTATCCTCTGCCAAAGTCTATGCAGAGTACTTCATTGTACTTCATGTCTCTGCTTCACACATATTTTCTCTCTGCTGAAGTGGTTTAAGGATGACAAAGATCCTTATGGGTTTTTGTTGGCCTGTAAATAACTGTCTAAGGACTCTTTGAAAATAATTTCTACACTTGTACAAAAACACTGTACTCTGATTTTCCATGTGTTATGTTATCAGTCTTCCTTCTGGTTGCATTAGGCAGGATTGGTTGTTCTACATTCTACTCTCTAGGGTACCCAGGCTTAGCTTACTCCAGTTGGGGTAAAACTAAGCATACCTCCAACACAGTCATTGGCATTAATTACAGTAGGACATGGGCCAGTCATTCTCTCCAGCTGTTTTAGTGTGCTTCTTATTTTTTGAAGTGTATGTGGAGATCCAGGAGCTGAGGTCTACCCTACATTATTGGTACTGTTAGTGTCCTATACCATTTATTCCAGCTTCCTAAGATTGGCCTCTTTGCCTCTTCCTACCTCCAATACTCTGAAAGGTGTTTTAAGCTGCTTTTTAAAAATTCTTTTGGCTCTACAAGCCCATATAAAGTAAAACTGACTTGCTTCAATTCATGAAATCATGTTAACATTCTCTTAGGTAAAAGTAAGAAGCGCTTCTGCTGGCCCATATAGCATTGTCCCTTTGCGTTTAGTTTTGATGTTAGAGGCAAATCCCTCAAATGTATTGCCCAACACAGAGTCCTGATTCAAAGAATTTCAGGGCCAGTAGAAGAGGTTAGTAACATTAACATTGCCTACTAGTATGCACGCATTGGTGTGTAACATGCTTCAGACTACGAGATAAGGAAGGCTACCTTTTCCACTTAAAACCTCTTCAGCCGTTTATATAGCCAAAGAAAACAGATAATTAAAACATTGCCAAGAAATAAGGTTACAAACAGTGGGCTTTCAGAATGTATCGTAAGTCTGTTGGCATCGGAATCCCAAGCATATGACTGGCCTCCTTTATGCAGTGAGTACAATTCATGATTTCCTTTGCCAGTGGGTACCACATACGTTTCATCTTGCCACCCTCATGTTATTACTGATACAAACGGGTACTTTCTCCTGAAGTGTTTTGTGTGTTTGTGTGTATATCTGTGTGTGTGTGTGTGTGTGTGTGTGTGTGTGTATTGCTGTTAATTATAGTTAATGAATCAAATTAATAGTTTCCTAGGTTGGTAAAATAAATGTCTATCTAAACGTAGAAAAACTATACAAGCAAAAAAATATATTTTATGAGATAATTCTGCTGTTTTCATTCTATATAGATATTTGAAAGTTCTGAGTACCGTGAAAGCAAATATTTACGATCATGTTTGAGCATAAGGCATCACTTCTAATCAGATCTAATGTTTTTATAGGATTATGCTTTATCATGATTGGCTGTAATAATTTTTTCAAGTGGTGTATACATAACAATCCTATTTTGATTCAAACCATGGGTGGAGGCAGTCAAGTGTAGGTAAATTCCAAATTGCCCTGTGTCTCTTTTGCCAGACCTTCTCTGGCCCTAAGCTTAATCCAGCAAGCAAAATAGCTGTTCCCTCCTCTTGCTGCATTTTAGAACCTTCGCCGTTGTCTACAAGCCTATCTTAGTCACCTTGGGCCAGTATAATGAAATACTACACATTGGGTGGCTTAAACAACACACGTTTATTTCTCACCATCACAGAGGCTGGGATGTACAAGATGGAGGTGCTGGCAGATCTGACTCTGGAGAGAACTCTCTTCCTGATTTGCAGACAGCTGCCTCCTCTCTGTGACTTCACAAGGCAGAGAGAAAGCTTTGTTGTCTCTTCCTCTTCTTAGAAGGATACTAATCACATCTTTGGGACCCCACTGTCATGACCTCATTTAAACCTAATTACCTTCAAAAGAACCCACCTCATCACATTGAGGGTTAGAGCTTCAACATACAAATTTGGGGTGGGAGTGAGGCACAAGTATTTAGTCCCTAACAAAACCTGTATATTCCAATAAGCTGTGAGCTCCTGGGAAGCAGAAACCTTTACTTACAGACTTGCAATTCCTACTTCTTAGCATAGTGGCTGGCAATTCACTATATTTCAAATAAACGAACTAAATAATGCTGTTTAGTACAATTCTTTTTATGTCTATTTACATCTATATGTATTTCAATCATATTTATTGGATGGTGATATAATTTGACAGAGCAGTTGACAGTCTATAGTTTAACAAACTTTAATTGAAAGAGCCGAATTATATCACTATGTATACTTAAAGAGTTTCTTAGATAAAACTAAAGGGAGAGAATAGTGAAAAGGAAAGGGTTTCATCGTATGACTTAGTCTTCGTGGGGTTTTTTTCCCCCTCTTAGAAAGTTGCAATCATAATTGAAAATGTATTTCTTTTTTACCATTAGAGGGGTGACATTTTTGCTACAGAGTATGTGTGTGCCCTTCAATTGTGAGCTTTGAGCAGAAAACAAATGTAATAAATATAGGGGTACCTGGGTGGCTCAGTCAGGCATTGGACTCTTGATTTTGGCTCAAGAGGTTATGATCTCATGGTTGTGGGATCGAACCCCAGGTTGGCCTCTACACTGAGCATGCAGCCTGTTTGGGATTCTCTCCCCTTCCCTGTGTGCCCCTCCCCTGCTCATCTGCATGTGCATCTGTAGTCTCTCTCTCTTAAATAAGTAAACTTAAAGTCATTATTTAGATAATGTTACATGAATAATGAATGTAGTATTATTACATCAGATAATCACTGTGTTTTGCCAACATTGGTAGGGATTTTTTCTCAATAAACTCTCACTAAATGTGTGCCATTCAAGACAGGCTCGATAACAAATATATATAAATAAATTCTACATATTCTGAGGACTTGCTATGAAGAAAGGCGTTGCTTACCTACTCTCGTGCTTGGTCTTGGTGATGTTCTTCAATTAAAATGCACACACAGGAAAAAATAGAAAAATGTAGAATCTGCTTTTCCATATGGGTTTAGGAAGATAGGGGGAATATTGGTATTGCATGAAGTGGAAAGTGTGTGTCTGTGTGTATGTTCACCATAGCAGGTCATCTAGGATTTTAATTTTCAACTGTGTGCCCAAGCCCGAGCATACAGATTCTGAGTCCATTGATCTGAAGGGAGATATGGCCATGGGTAATATTTGAAAACTCCTTAGGTGATTCTAATGTGTATTAGGGGCAAAGAACTGGCTCCCCAGGTCTAGGACTCCATTTTAACTCTCAGTAGTTTATAAGAGCCATCTTAGTAATGCCTTTGATTATTCCCCTAAGGAAATATGTTCCTCATATCAGCTGGGGAGAAATGCAGTGAATCCCAGATGTCATCCTCCCCTAAGACCCACTCTGCTCATGTTAGATTCTTCATAAACTGATCCTGGCTCCCATTCTAGGAAGAGTTATAAATATCAATTCTCTTGTTTTTTGCCCCCAGTAGTTAAAATTTTCAGGGATTTAGTAAAATTTTCTGCTTAACTCTTTAGGTTTGTGTCAGGTCCTTTTGAAAATCACCCTAAAATGCACACGAGTTTTATATCCATAGTGACATTGGGTACTTTGTCATTTTCTATTTTCTCTTATAATTTTTTTAAATGTCAATGATTATTGGAGAATATCATAGACCAAGAGATTTGGCAGACTATCTGGTAAGCAAAGTAGATTTTATTTCAGTATTGTTAACTTTATTATAATTTGATTTCTTTTCCAAAAATGAAGTCTTAATAATCTTTAAGGAAATGATTCACTTGAAGGCCAATATAAATTAAATCTTCCCCAATGCACATGAACATAAGTGAAGCAGTTTAAATATAGTTATACTATTAAGTAGAAACTTAGATAATAAGGTTAGGAGAACTTGATGTGCAGTGTCCCCTTATGTTCATATGTAAACTTTCAGTTTCAAATAACTGTTCTGAAACTAGAGTCTGCATGGCACAGATGGCAGAATGATGCCATGATTTCCAATCTGCTCTTTAGTGAAGATATGTCATATGTTTATTGATGATTGCAAGTATATTGCCATATTAAAACTTTGTATTTTGTACTATAAAGTCTAATGTAAATTGGGTAAAGAAGTTGCTACTTTTGTGAAAACTTCAGAGTAGAGTCCTTGGGTTCTAGTAAGAAACAAAAAATTGTCCATCTATGCAATTACTGTAGACACATGCACAGATGAGAGTTAAATGCACAGACTGATCTCACATAAATATACATATTCCAGAACAGAGGATGGATGAAGAGTAGAGAGATTACTCAATATCAAGTCAATTCCATCCATTGTGCCATTTGAATCCTATTGCCAAAGATGATGATTTATCAGGAAAAACAGACTTCCAGTACTCGAGTCCCTGCATTTTAATTTGCCCTTACTAAAGGAAGATTTTTTTTTCATTTCTGGAATATAATCAACATCTGCTAAGAAAAAAAAAAAGTCTTCAGTCAATAAGAACAACACAGGGGCACCTGGGTGGCTCATTTGGTTAAGTGTCTGACTCTTGATTTCGGGCTCAAGTCATGATCCCATGGTCATGGGATCCAGCCCCGCATTGTGCTCTGTGCTGAGAGTGGAACTTCCTTGCAATTCTCTCTCTCTCCCTCTGCCCCTCTCTTCACCCTGCTTTCTCTCTCTGAAAAAAAATACTAAAAATGTATAATTTGTTAACATTAATTTATATGGCCAAAAATCAAACCTTTAATATTGTATATTGTCTTCTGTAGTGTTTAGAGATGGATTTGTGTTGTTACGATCTAAAGCTGGGTTTTTATATGGCAAAGAGAAACACTTAAGTTCAGTGAATAATTTTTGTCATATATCAATATTAACTAAGTTTTACCAAATGAATAGGGAAATTTGTATTAAAGATATCTGGAGAAAAAACATGTTTAAATAAGAGACCTTGGGGACTCTAAAGAGTCTACAGCTCTGAGGCTGTAACGAAA
This sequence comes from Felis catus, assembly GCF_018350175.1. Taxonomy (NCBI): domain Eukaryota; kingdom Metazoa; phylum Chordata; class Mammalia; order Carnivora; family Felidae; genus Felis; species Felis catus. The sequence goes on along the minus strand of NC_058386.1, from coordinate 28,622,936 downwards.
ATTCTGCTGGGGATTTGGCTGACCCTCAGCCATGGGCAAATACATACCCTGTTTTAAGAGCTTCCATGAAAGCCTCTGGAAGTAACACAGGAATGGATTTACAGCTCTCATCTAATCATGGAAAGATGCCTGGGGACAAAGGGGCTCCAGCCACCTTTGATTTGTGCTAAGCAGATACAAAACTTCATGGCGAATGGGACAGTGTCTGCTTACGTAGTCCTCTACTGTAGTCACTGAGTCTTGCTACCTCCTCTCTCTCCTAACCGCTGCAAAAACAACACTGAGACTAAAGCACCTTGGGTGAGTATTAGCGTATCAAGTACCCAATGTATGTTGACCAACCAAATACACTTACAGTCTCCCTCCCATCCTGTATTAATCTAGGTGACTTATGCAGTGTAACAGATTGAGCAACCTTCCCCAAAGCTCATCACTTTGAATGTTAAAAGATTGGTTTTACACCAAGTTAAAATCTGCATTCTATAATCTGTGTATAAAAAGCAAAAATACACATTCACTTTCAAATGTAATGCCTTGCAAGTTTCTACTGAGTGCTTATATATCTTTATAAGTATCCCAAGCAAAATAAGTTTCAACTTAACAGGGTTTTTTTTTTCCTATTTTTATCTTGAATTTAAAAGAGAGTGAACTAACAAGAGCAAATTTGTTTTAAATTTCTGCCTTGATAGCAGATTTCAGTATTTAGAGCTGACGTCATCTTAAATGTGTAACTTATATAATGGAATGAGGCTACGCCAGACTTTCCAAAAGTGTATTTTAAAGAACATTGATGACATTAGATGCTGAATAAAAAACACATTGTTGGAATATGATGATTTTGTTTCCTTCTTTGGAAGGTCGCAACTCAAACCTTAAAAATTTCTGTAGTGACAACAAATTGGTGGTTGCCAAAGGGGAAGGTGTTGAGGAGACAAAATGGGTAAAGGGGATTAAGAAGTATTAGCTTTTGGTTATAAAACAGTAAGTGTTGGAGATGTAATGTACAGCATGAGGAATACAGTCAGTAACACTGTATTAACTTTGTATGCTGACAGATGGCAACTAGACTTATTGTGGTGACCATTTTGTAATGTTTGCAAATGTCAGATCCCTTTGTTGTACACCTGAGACTAATATATTGTATGCCATTTATACCTCAGTAAATTAAAAGTTAAAATTTCTGTAGCAAAAAAATATATATATTTTACTGAGTTTAATTGCAGTTTTCCCTAACCTTAAATCACCAAAATGTGCTGGTTTTTATCAAGTAATGCATAGTAACTTTCTAAAGGATTGGAATTTTATGAAACTCACTTTCATAAACACATGACTAAGATATTCTGTGCCTTTATTAACTATATAAGTACTGGGGTTGCCCATTACTTTATCATTTATTTTGAAAAATAGTATGAAAAGACTAACTGAATACTAATCTTGGCTTGATATTATTAGCTGAAATTCATGGTCTTCGATTTATGTAGAATGAATTTTTCTACTTTGTTTTGAAAATGTATGCATTGATAGGATTATTGTTTTGTTAAGGAAATAAAGAATGAAGAATGCGTGTCTTTTGTAGAACTTCCTTCACATATCACTGCTTTTTATGTAAAAATACCTTTGTAAGACTTTTCCTATTTTATAACATACCTTTAGAAGTCAGAAAAATATGCATAACATTACCCCTGGGCTTGGTTCTAGGAAATTATTTTCCTTCATCTATGCATTGATAGAGAAAAGTAAGCTAGGACTTCGAGTTCCTTCTCATACCAGGTTACACGGTTGGACCCTACTCTAAGTCTTGGCCAAAGAAACCTGAATCACAGTGGATTGAATAGAATGGTGATTTAATGTATCTTTGAAGAGCTATACAAAGTAGGCACTTTTAGTAATGTCACCAACTCAGGAGCCCCTGTAGTTAGCTTCCATCATCTCAAATTATATGCTGGCCCTAACGTGGACTCCTCAGACCTCTCACCAGGTGACATGTGGTAGCCACATCCAACAATCCTGCTTAGATTATATATATATATATATATATATATATATATATATATATATACACACACACACACACATATATATACACATGTATATACATATGCACACACACATATGATTATTTTAGTTGAGAAAGCTTACAGTCTCAATAATATGAGAGTCTCTGAATAAGGGATAAAGCAATAGTGTGTAATCAGTTGCCTCTGCCAGTGGTGATTAATTGAACATACTCAACTAGGATATGGCTCACTGTTGGGCAGTCTCTAGGCATAAGTAAGACGCAAGCAAAACAAAGATTTCATAAATAAGACCTAAGTCTGTTCTTTAAAATGCACCAGTAATGCCGAAAAAGAAAGCCGCACGTTGGGAGAAAAAAATAATCATGATACTTGTATCTGAAAAAATAACTTGTATCTTTAAATAAAATAAACTCCTTCATATTAATAAAAAAGAACATATTGTTTAAAATGTTTATTCATTTTTGAGAGAGAGAAAATGTGTGCACACAAGTGTGTGGGGGGGGAGGAGGGGCAGAGAGAGAGGCCCAGAGATTCCAAAGCTCTGAGCTGATAGCACTGAGCTCCATGCGGGGCTCGAACTCAAGAACCATGAGATCGTGACCTGAGCTGAAGTCAGACACTCAACTAACTGAGCCCCCCAGGCGCCCACAACCAGTTTTTGTTTTTTAATGGACTGACTAGAGAAACAGGCACTTTGTGAAAGAAGGCATTCAAATGGCCAAAAAGCATGTTAATAGGTACCTAACTTCATTAGTAATTTAAAAAATGCTATAGAAAGCAACGAAATACCTCTGCAAACCCATCGAGTAAATAAAATATAATACAGTAGTACCACATGTTGGGGCAAATGTGTCGATCATCTGGAGCTCTCAAATGATACTGGTTTAAGCGTACATTAGTGCCTTTGGTAATATCTACCAAAGCTAAACTTACCTTTCCCCTACAGTGTAGCCATTCCTCTAATATGCATGTACCCAAGAGAAATTAGGGTATATGTCCATCAAAATAACATGTACAAGACTATTAGCAATGTTTTGCCTACAGCAAAACTTGGAACAACTTACAAGTCTCTGAGAATTAAAATAGATGTCAAACATGCAGTATATTTATATAGTGGAATTATACACATCAATAAATAAAACAGAACTGCTTGGAAAAAATGAATGGATGTCATAGACATAATGCCAAGGAAAAGATAAAGAATACTTGCCGTATGATTTCATTTATATGAAGTTGAAGAACTAGCCACAGGTACCGTACTACAGTGATAGCGGTTAGAACTGAGGCTTCTTCCAGAGTGGCCGGTAGGAGCATAGAATTAACTGGGAAAGAGTGTGAGAAAACCTTGCAGGGTACCGCAAGTGTTCAGGGCTGTTCTTTCTTTCTACTTTTTTTTTTTTAAGTTTGTTTATTTATTTTGAGGGGGGGAGGGGCAGAGAGAGGAGAGAGAGAGCATCCCAAGCAGGCTTCATGCCTATCAGCACAGAGCCCGACCTGACGAGGCTTGAACTCAAGAGCCATGAGATCATGACCCGAGGCAACATCCAGAGTTAGACGCTTAACTGACTGAGCCACCCAGGCGGTGGGGAAGAGGCACGTCACCTCTTTTAACTTTTTTATGGCGATGTACAAAGGTTTTATTTCACCTCGTTTTCTAACTATGCATTGAATTGCTGTACAATATTTCTACTCTGGACACATTCCGCCTCTACTAAAATACCTCTAGAGATGGAAAATATTACTTTTTCTATCCCTCCCTTTGCCTAACCAAGCCCTTGAAAAAAAAATAAAAACACATAAATATTTTTTTTCTTTAGGGGTGCTTGGGCGGCTCAGTCAGTTAAGTGTCTGACTTCAACTCATGTCATGATCTCGCAGCTCATGAGCTGGAGCCCTGTGTTGGATTCTGCTGACAACTCAGAGCCTGGGAACTGCTTCAGATTCTGTCTCCCTATTTCTCTGCCCCTCCCCTACTCATGCTCTCTCAGTCTCTCAAAAATAAATAAACATTAAAAATTTTTTTTAAATGTTCTTTAACTCAAGCTTTAAAACAGAACCAGGCTTGGGGCACCTGGGTGGCTCAGTCGGTTAAGCATCTGACTTCAGCTCAGGTCATGATCTCACAGTCCGTGAGTTCGAGCCCTGTGTTGAGCTCTGTGCTGATAGCTCAGAGCCTTGAGCCTGCTTCCAATTCTGTGTCTCCCTCTCTCTCTGCCCCTCTCCTGCTCATGCTCTGTTTCTCTCTGTCTCAAAAATAAATAAAAACATTAAAAAAAAACAGAACCAGGCTTTTAACTAGTACCCTATAAACAGTATCTGCTCTAACTTCTACCACCTATCTGTGGATGTGGCTTTGACCAAGTCTTTTCCAAACATGGCTGGCCAGCACTGAAGAAAAAAAGAAAAAACAGGAGCCATTTTATCTATTTTAAAAGGATAATGTGATTTCCAGTTTTGCAATTTTAAGAAATTTCTAACTATCTGGCATCTGGTCAATCTGAATACACTCTCTTATGCCTAATAGATGTATGGAATTTCTCAGAATGCTACTGTTAGATATGTCACTGAGCTGTGAAAAAAAATTTTCTCTAATATGATCAATAGGTACTTATGCATATGCCATTAACTGCTGTATCTCTCAGCCTTCAGTAGATATTTTTATGAGACACATGGACCATGAGCTTGCTTTATTATAACTGAGACTAAGAAGAGATCCCGTCAGTACAGTAATAACCCACAACAATAGAGGGCATGGTTCAGGAGCACTCATTGTCAGAAACTCCATAATAGGATCTGGAAATGATAAAGAGGTCCAATCTAAGATGCTGTAAAAGAGGGAATTTGCTATAAAAGCCCCTGAAGTACTATTTAAAATCAAAGCAAATATGCAAGGAAAAAAAGTTTTAAGGTATAAGTGTATACTGTAGCAGAGTTTGTTGAATGAATGAATGAATAAATGAATGGGCAAAGGACATGTAATGGCATGTGGTTTGAAGGAGTGGGGATATTGTGCTGATAGGGGAAAGGAAGGAGTATTGAGGGAGAAATCCTGACTTTGGTGAGAAGAGTATAGGATTCTCTATCCTCAGGAACCTAGGGGACAACAGCCTGGGGTTGTTCCCATCAAAGAAATTGTAATACTGGGGCACCTGGGTGGCTCAGTCGGTTAAGCATCCGCCATCTGCTCAGGTCATGATCTCATGGTTCATGAGTTTGAGCCCCGTGTTGGGCTCTGTGCTGACAGCTCAGAGCCTGGAGCATGTTTCGGATTCTGTGTCTCCCTCTCTACCCCTCCTCCCCTCAAAAATAAACATTAAAAAAAACTCATTAAAGAAAGAAACCCTATTATTTACATTTACTGAGTGTTTTGTTATGCCCATGTGCTAAAGTTGTAGGTCTCCAAGTAGGATTCAAACCAGCAACATCACCTGTAAAGTTGTTAGAAATGTAAACTCTCAGGCTCTCCTCCAAACCAATTAAGTCACAAATCCTGAGGGTGGTCTTTTTGTTGTTGTCGAAAGGAACGATGAGTTTTTATTAATATTAGCATCTAATCAGTGAGATTATTATAAATGGTAACATTTACAGCCTCATTCAGGAATTCAAAATGTCCCCTATCCTCTGATCCTCTTTGCAGGCTCTGGAAAGGCCATTCAGATGAAGACAGGAGGCAGTAAGTATAAGGCCACGGTGAAACAGAGCCACAAAACGTGGAGATCTAGAAGTGGGAAATTGTAAAACAAATCCCTCCACTTCATTCTCCCTGGGATCATCCCTAAGAATGTGCAAATACCATTCCTCCCTGGAAGGAAATAGGCCTTCTCACGGCTTTTGTCAAAAAAGAGTATTAGGGTTTTCGCACCTAAGGCATCACTCCCTGCAGCAGGAATGTAGAGCGCTGTGTGAGGCTTTCCCCACTGGGGACACCATACTTGATATCAAGGTCTTTCCTGATGGTGTTCCTCTGATAATACCTCTTCCCCTACCCCTCTGCCTGCATACACTCACAGTCTCCTCTAATGAGCAAATAATCTTTACTAAACACTGAGGGAGTTTAGAGTTGTTAACTGGTTCAGTGCCATGAATTTCTCATTTCTATCTAAAATTTAGAGAATGGGATATAGCCTGATAATATCTGATATGAAGATGACTGTAATATCTGAACATTTGTCTCAGATATGTTTCCATTACATCTGATGGCTTCTGGGAACATCTCTGGGTACTTCCCAGTCCTGCTCATTATGGCTTGCCTGTTCTTCCTTTCAACCCTGAAGATAGTTCTGTAAGAAGACCTCCAGGTGATTTTGATATAGTCTCAAGGTTGAGAGACATTCTCTTAAGCAAAACATTAACTACATCTTATTCTTCTCAATGATTCTATAAAAGAACTGTTGTTAATGCCCTGCCTTACAAATGAAGAACCTGGGACTTGAAGAGGCTCCGTATTTCAAAGTCATAGAACTGGTATGCGGAAGAGCTGGGACTAAAACCCACATTTGTCAGACTATACATCCTGTGTTTTTAGCCACTTTTCTAGAGCCTGATGCATGAAAATTCATTAATTTGAATGGATATTTCTAATACCCAAACCACAATCCATAAAATACAATTCTGATTAATAAAACATCTTTGAAGGAAATAAGCACCCTTCACCCCCAATGATTAGCAAAGTAGAAGGCTTAAAATACAAACGCATGGTTGAGGAAACTATGTATGTATGTATATATGTATGTAAACTTAGGCATTTGAATTGGGTTAGATTAATTTGTTCACTGAAGTGTAGTATTTCCTGTAGTAATAAACTGGACACTCTGCTGTCAGCTCTTAAGTCTTCCCCAAGGCATTTTCCACCCCTTAGGGTAAACTTCTCCGAGTATTTATACATACTTCTCTAAGTATCTACTTCCTCACGTCACATACCTGTCTCAACCTTGAATTATCTGGCTTGTGCCAAATCATTCAACTCAAATGGATTTTGCCAAGGTCCATATCACACCCTGACTCATCTTCCCGCTCTAATAATAATTGTTATCCCATCCCTCCTTACTAAAAAGCTCTTCTCCCTTGGAAGAGCTTTTCTGGGATATTGTACTGTTAGAGTTTTCCTTCTGTGTCTTTCTTTTGCCTTCATCATTTTGTTGGTATGCTTGTCTCTGTGAATCTGTTTGCATGTTGAGTTTCAACCTTAACTTTCAGTCAGCATGCTGTTCTCGATCACATCCAAAACTGTACCAATAGCAACTCTTAATGATGTCACCCAAATCTTTATCTCCAACTAAAATCTTTCTCTTGATCTATAGACCTGTATCCCCTTGCCTATCATTTATACCCACTAAGTCACATAGTTACTTCAGAATAATTATGCAGTGCTTCTCTCACCATCTCTTGTTCAGTGAAAGACAGCATCACGCATCGAATTTCTCAGGTTTTTCAGTGTCATCCTTGAGTGTTCCAAATTCCCTTTATGTCCTTGCTCTGACACTACCTTTGTGTAAGCCGCCATCACTTCCTGCCAGGATTATTGCAGTTGCCCTAAAACTGATTATCACTTTTCCCTCCCCTTGTGATTCAGTTTTCCATACCACAGCTAGGGTGCTTTCTAAAATGCATTATTTCATTATGTCATTTACCAACTAGAAAGCTTCTGTGATTTCCTCGAGATATATTGAATTTAATAACTAGTTGACTGAATCCATTATTTTTCTTCATCAAGCTGATCTACCAGTATTTTCATGTAACTTGATCCTGAGAGCTTGAAGTTCAAGAATAAATTGGCCATGTGTTTATTTTAACTTAGGCACTTACTTTAACTGATAACGTTATTTGAATGGTTCACAAATTAACCAGAGGTGCAAGGTCTATTGTGATCAGTGGGCATGATATGGAGTGGTTTTATTTTATTTTGTTAATTAACTTTAAGTGTAGTTGACCTACAATGTTACATGAGTTTCAGGTGTACAACAAAGTGTTTTGATGACTCGGTATATTATGTTACACTCACCACAAGTGTAGCTGCCACCTGTCCCGTACAACACTGTTACAAAAATATTGACTATTCAATATACACTGTGCTCTACCTTTCATCCCCCTGATTTATTCATTCCATAATTAAAAGCTTGGACCTCCTACTCCCCTTTACTCATGTTGCCCATCCCCATGTTCTTCTACCCACTACCAGTCATTGGTTTGCTCTCTGTATTTATGAGTCTGTTTCTTTGTTTGTTCATTTGTTTCTTAAATTCCACATAAAAATGAAGTCCTATGGCATTGGTCTTTCTCTGACTTATTTCACATAGCATCATACCCTCTAGCTCCATCTATGTTGTTATACATGGCAAGTTCTCATTCTTTAAAAAAAAAAGTTTATTTACTTTGATAGATAGAGATAGAAAAAGAGAAAGAGAGGGCAGGATGTAAGTGGGGGAGAGGCAGAGAGAGAGGAAGAGAGAGAATCTCAAGCAGGATCTGTGCAAACAGCGTAGAGCCTTACACAGGTCTTGAACTCACAGACTACAAGATCATGACCTGAGCTGAAACCAAGAGTTGGATGCTCAACTGACTGAACCACCCAGACAACCCAAGATCTCATTTTTTTTTTTATGGCTGAGTATTTCATTTGTGTGTGTGTGTGTGTGTGTGTGTGTGTGTGTGTGTGTATCACATCTTTATCCATTTAGATACTGATGGACATCGAGCCTGCTTTCCTGTCTTGGCTATTGCCCATACAATGAACACGGGGGTGCATATATCTTTTCAAGTTAGTGTTTTAATTTTCTTTCAGTAAATACACAGTAGTAGTTACTGGCTCATATGGTATTTCTATTTTTAATTTTTTGAAGAACATTCATACTATTTTCCACAGTGGCTGTATTAATTTACACTCCTAAAGCAGTGCATGACGATTCCCTTTTCTCCACATCCTCGCCAACACTTGTTATTTTTTTCTCTTCTCTGACAGGTGTGAGGCGATAGTTCATTGCAGTTTTGATTTGCATTTCCCTGATGATTAGAGATGTTAGGCATCTTTTCATGTATCTGTTGGCTATCTGGATGTTTTCTTTGAAAAAATGTCTCTTCAGGTCTTCTGCCCAATTTTTAATCAGATTATTTTTTCAGTGTTCAGTGGTGAGTTGTTTTATATTTTGTGGTTATTAGTACCTCATTGGATATATCATTTGCAAATATCTTCTCTCATTCATTAACTTGTCTTTCGATTTTGTTGATGCTTTCCTTCACTATGCAGAAGCTTTTAATTTTGGTGTAGTCCCAACAGTTTATTTTCGCTTTTGTTTCCCTTGCGTCAGGAGACGTATCAAGAAAAATGTTTCTAAAGACAGTTTCAAAGAGTGTTTGTTGTTGTTGTTGTTAGACTAGCGCTTTTTCTCAGACTGTAAATATTTATGTTTTCATATACACAGATTTAACATCATATGTAATGTTTGATATATAACTTAATATATATAATATCATATGTAATGTATATATAATCAATTCATAAGTTGATCATATGTATATATATATATATATTTGTGTGTATATATACAATCAATTTACAGAAACATTCAAAATGAACTGTCAAATTTTCCAAGGCTGCAATATCTGTTAATTAGATATGTGGTTTGTACGGAAGACAAACAATTAACCGATTTTGTTATTCTCTTCCCCCTTGGCTACTGCCACTTCTCACCTAAACTTTTGCAATAGCTTCCTGATTTTTCATCTCTGTTTGCCTTGTTCTCCTCCTCCAACTCCCTAAGTCCACTCCAAACTATCAAAAAGTTGTTGTTGTTGTTTTTTTTTTTTTTTGAAATGCAAGTCCTGTCATGCGACTTGCCGTGCTCAAAATGTTTACATTCTCCGTGGTCCAAGTATGAAATCTGACTTGTGTAAGATGCTCTACCAACCTCTCGGTGGTTTGACCTCTCCACCGTCTTTTTACAGCCCCCCTTCCAAAACATCCACCACACCCATCCGTCCATCAATCCCATTGTACATCCAATCTTGCTACACAGATTACTACTTCTAGCTCCTGTCATTGTCTCTTCCTGAGATGGCCTTTTTGACCCCTCCACTCAACTCCACCCCCACTCTCCCATGCCTCCTTTTTGCCCAGCTGCCTCCAGTTTATCCTTTAGGTGATGTCACCTCTTCAGAAAATCCGTAAGATTGGTGTTATAAGAGGAGTATCTCTTATTGTCATCTCATTCTACCGCAATCAGTGTATTTTAATATACATCGAACTACTTTTCAGTTTCTTGTTTATATGTCCCTATCGCTCATTAGTAAGCTTCTGGAAGGAGAAGTATTTATCTTGTCCACCGTCATCTTCCCAATGCCTAACACAATGCCTGGTGATTAATACATGCTCAATAAATATTTATTAGGGAATTAAATAAGTCACTATGACACATTCAAGCTTGTTAAACTCTAAAACTTGAAAATAAGGCCAAAGGATAACTAGACATCTTTTTAATGTCCTACTGAAGCATTGTCTAAAAAAGACCTCCTCAAAGATCATTTTATTTTCTAAGAAAATGCCTCTTTGTTTAACTTAGTGTTTACTATCGATTAGGGCTCTGACTCTCTGAAATTTTATGTGAACTTATAGATTTTTGTCCAGTAGAGAGACAAATTATTGTTTTTCTCATAGAACAAATATCCTTGAAGGATATGATTTTATTACCCTTTAAAATATTAACCAGTTTTGTATCTAATTAAGCAATCTTCTTCCAGCATTCCTTCTTTCTGTGATTGTGTATGTTCGCTCACGTGAATTTTTATTTGAACCAACTTTCATTCTCTGCCTTTTATCGGTAGTTAAACAAATATTTCTGAATTCCTAGGATATGTTTCTAAGAGAAGAGTAAATTTACTTTAGTGTGTTGTAAACTGTGCAAGAAACACCAAGCCTAGCATTAATAGCTATTTCTAGGGAGAAAAGAAAGGTTTCATGGTCAGATACGTTTGGGAAAATAAATATCCGTCTTTGAGATATTAGCAATGGCTATTCATATGCTGAAGGTTCTGAGAAATCTGAAGATAAAGTGATCTATTTTGTTTTGTTGAATCTCGCATTTCAAGATCATTTTTATTGGTAGTGTTTCAGGAAAAACAATTTGGAAACACCAGTTTACTTGTAACTTCGGAGGACAATGTCTTAAGCTACAATTTTCATATCTGAGGTATCGTTAAAACAATTTATATTTTGAATTAATACTTACTTCCCCTAAATTTTCTCCGTTAAAATAAGATGAAATTCCAGGCCTCCAAATATACATTCCAGAAAATTCTTCCTATAGCTGCAGGAAAGAGGTTCTGACTTCTGAGTAGCAATAGTCACAAAGGTGGAATAGCATTAAAGGGTATTTAAAATAGAAAACACTTTGTTTTCCATATAGAGTATATCAAAATAATTACAATCCTTAAGTGAAACTGACAATCAGTTGTCAGTAGAGATGGTGCAGGTTCTGAGGAAACCTGCAAAAAGGTGCCTGTTGGCTAGTTTTAGAAAAGAGTCATATGCAAATGAAAACCTTAGGGAGCAATTAAATATTTAAATGGTACATTATTTACATTAAAGGCATAAATGGATTTCTAGAAGCTTTAGGATTGTGAGGACTTCAGTATTCAAAGAAGGTTTTTGCTTTTGGATTTGTTTGAATTTGCAAATGACCCTGACAGGAGCCTGGAACTGTGGGTGGACTGGTCCTCTTAGCTGACTCAACTTTGCTAATGAGAAAAAAAGCAAGATGTTGCTAAAGAACATCCTATCACGAGCTTCTTCTTGCCCTGTTTAGACTTGTAAATGACTACATGGATGGCTACACAAGCACTAATAAAAACATATTAATTTTATCTTGTTATGAAGACTAAAATTCATTAGTCTTGTATTTCCTCCTCCCTCATAATTATGTCTTGTTTTTGCTGGTTTAACAGTTTTCCATTCTAATCAAGCCTTGTCAGGGGCTGTGGGCTGAATTGCCCTGTGAAAGACTGATTTGGTTCCAGTCCCTATAATCTGTCCCCTTGAAGGCTAGAGATTGAAATCATTAAGGCACTGCTGTTGCCCTTGATCTCCGCTCACAGAGGATAGAGATTGATTAGTTGACAGTCGTTGACCTAGATGACTCAAAATGAAGTAGTGATGAAGCAAAATCAAGTGCCTGCATCTCAGAATATTTGATAATGTCCTTTGTGCATTTTTTTCAGCCTTATTTCCTCTTTTTCTTTTTTGGTTAAGTACTTATTACAGATGATGACCCAGCCCCACCTTTATCCCTATCCTATACTTAGCACGTTCCTGCCTTCTAGGGCTTTTAAGACCTTTTTAATTTCCTGAATTAATAACCTGTAAATGTTGTGTAAACATTATGAAACAGCAAGGTAGTGTGGAGTCCTTATTATGGCATATGTATCCCATGAAAAGATTAGTTATTAACAAATATCTATTCAAAAATTTGGTGAAAAATCAGCCTCACATCACTGAAATGTTATTGTGCAAACACAGCAGACATTTTATAGAATGAATATTCACTCTTTTCTATAGCTTTAAGCTTAGGAATGGTCTTAGTGCTGAAAAAAAATCTAAATGAATTCATGTAAAAAAGTGAAAGTCTGTTAAAAGAAGAAAACTTTTTTTTTTTTTTTTTGGAAATGCTACCTTCAACTTACTAAAATTATTAAAGACACCTGACCTTCTTTTGAGGATTAGTATTCTATTTTGTAGATAGCTTTTAGCAGTCAAATTCTGGCCCAGTGCCATTCGAATTTCTTGCGCTTAAAATCGATATAGAAATTTAATAATTTTTCAATTTTATTGAAAAATAATTGACACAGATCACTGTATAATTTTAAAGCATATGGCATGATGGTTTGATTTACATATATTGCAAAATGATTACCACACTAGGTTCAACTAACATCAATCTTTTCACAGAGATGCAATAAAAAGGAAAGAAGAAAAAAAAAGGAAAAAAAATCTCCTTGTGATGAGAACTCTTAGGATTTACTCTCTTAACAGCTTTCCTGTATGTCATACAGCAGTGTTAGCTATACTCGTCATGTTGTGCTTTATATCCCTAGTACTTATTTGTTTTACAAATGTCAGTTTGTGTCTTTTGACTACCTTCTTCAATTTCTCTCTTCCCCTACCCTTGGCCACTGGTAATTTGTAAATCTAATCTCTTTTTGTAGGAGTTTGGTTTTTGTTGTTTTTTGGGGTTTTAAATTCTACATGTAAGTGAGTTCATATAGTATTTGTCTTTTTCTGTCTGGCTTATTTTACTTAGCACAATACTTGAGGATCCATCCATGTTGCAAATGATAGGATTTGTCTGTTTGGTTTTTTTTTATAGCTGAATAATATTCCATTGTGTATATGTTCTGCACCTTCTTTATCCACTCATCTGTTGGTGGAAACCTAGGTTGTTTCCATGTCTATGCTATTGTGAATAATGCCGCAATAAACATGGGGTGCAAATATATTTTTGAGTTAGTGTTTTCATTTCCTTTGGATATATTTCAAAAAATGGAATTGCTGGATCATACGGTAATTCAATTTTTTTTTTGAGGATCCCTATACTTTTTTTCCACAGTGGCTGTACCAATTTACAATCCCACCAACAGTACATCTCTTTTCTTTTCTTTCCATCCTTACCAGCATTTGTTATCTCTTGTCTTTCTAATGATGGACATTCTAATACTTATGAGATGATATCTCATTGTGGTTTTGATTTGCATTTCCCTAGTGACTAGTGATGTTGAACATCATTTCATGTACCTGTGGGCCTTTCAGATACCTTCTTTCAGGAAATATCTATTCATATTCTTGGCCCATTTTTTTTAATTGGGTTATTTGGTTTTTTGGTGTTGAGTTGTATGAGTTTTTCATATATTTTTCATATTAACCCCTTATCAGATACATGATTTGCAAATATGTTTTCATCATGTAGATTCTGTTTTCACTTTGCTGATGGTTTCTTTTGCTATTCAGAAGCTTTGCAGTTTGAAAGAGTCCCAGTTGTTTATTTTTTATTTTGTTGCTTGTGCTTTAGGTGTCATAGCCAAATAATCATTACCAAGAGCCATATGAAGCTGTTGTATTCCTATGTTTTCTTCTAGGAGTGTCATGGTTTCAGATCTTACATTTAACTCTTTAATCCATTTTGAGTTAATTTTTGTGAGTGGTGTAAGATATGGATCCATCTTCATTCTTTTACATGTGAATATCCACTTATCCCAGCAGTATTTGTTAATGAGACTATCTTTTCTCCATTGAGTATTCTTGACTCTCTTGTTAAATATTAGTTGATCATATGAGCTTGGGTTTATTTCTGGGCTCTCAATTTTGTTCTCTTGGTGTCTCTGTTTTTATGCCTGTACCATACTGTTTTGAGTACTATAGCTATATAGTATAGCTTGAAATCAGGAAATGTGATGCCTCCTGCTTTATTTTTGAAAGCAACTTTTCAGTACTCATACACTATTTCTGTTTGAGTTTTTACTTTAAAAGGTGAAGAAGGCATAGTTTAAAAACAAATGTACTTGCAAATATTCTGGGATCACTTCATTGGACCACTTTGAGAGCTGAGCCTTTGAGTTGAATTGGTATATTTGGTTGAATTAAAAATGGGAGTGAGAAAGGACTGGTTTAGTTTAATAGTTGAAGTGAACTTAATAGAAGCTTCCAAGTTCATGGTAGCCCTCCTGCTTTGTATTGATATTGACAATCATGAAAAAAAAATATATTGTAGAAGATGAGCAGGTAAAAATGTCCTTCTAAAAATTCACTTTGATGATATATTATAGTGTCGAGTTCTCGCCTATTCTCTGGAGGGAAGTGGCCTAATTTTAGGCACATTTAGTATTTAGAGCAAAAGGAGGCAGTGTGATGAAGAGACTGACAGGCACCTTAACCCAGCCCCACCTTTTCTTTTGTTTTCACATTTCCCCTTCAGTATCTTTTCCTTTTTTATTCCCAGAATCTTGAACTTAAGATTGCCTCTCTTTTCTCTATTTTTGACCTCTATAAATACAAACATTTTCCGCCATGAATACTGCCATCTTCAGAAGCAACAGCCACCTTATTTATAGGACAGTAGACTCCATATCTGGGGAATAATAGTCTCCCAAGGAACTGAAATAGATTTTAGGTGAGAAATGTGTGAACGTAATTGAGTGTCGGGGACAAGGATGGACAAAGTTCTAAGTGTATCCCAGGATGATGATGATGGTAAGTTAGGGCATCCATTTTCAGCAGAGTTTCTGTACCAATTTTACAATCATCGCAACAAAAACAAATCTCTGAAAATTCTGATAGAAACCTTTTTAATGTTCAGCCTGAGCTGACAATGCCTACACTTTTCAAGTTTCATTTGGCAGGCTTGACGCAATACACTCAGTGGAACACAGTACAGGTCTTCCTTGATTTAACACGGAAGGCTGGATCTACCCAACTGAAATTAAGACACGAAGATCAGGGAGTCCATATAGATATCACAGAAGATTGGGTGAATAAGCCAAGCTTTAGGCAGCAGAAGGGCAAAATGCAAGTTGAGATAAAGTTTCAATCTTCAGTGACTACAAGCACCACAGCCATAAATCATAAGGTTGTGCCTCTTCTGTCTTTTGTGCTCAGACAATGCTTTCTGTCCAGCCCCTCCCCTCCATTTTGCTTGCCTCCTCCCCTTTATTTCCCAAGTTTTCCTTAATCTAAACAACAGGCCATGTGGAAGTCTGCTGTTCTGTGAGTTCTATAAATTTGTATTAAGTGATTGTGTCACAGTTACTACTATGTAAAGGCTCTAGGAACAGGAAGTTTCTTCAGTTTGGCCAGCACTGCTCTCCAGCTGATGTAAATATAAAGGAATGTAACAGACAACAGTAGATACATCTTTTCTTCCCCTGAACTGGCAAAGAATACAAATAGAAATACACATTTAAAAAATTCATCTATATGTACATATATATGTGTGTGTGTTCAGACATACATAAAATTGAGCTCTTCTTCTAAAATGGTCTATGTTTCATTCTCAAAAATGCTACGTGTATTGTAAATTTAAGTTAATAGGTTTATATGGCATTTCTAATTCTTAGACTTCCACAGATCTTGAGTGGTACAGAATAGTTTTCTCAGATCATGTGCAGATGAGAGCAAATTATAAATTGTGAAAATAACAAACAGTCTAGAAATCCCTATTCAAAGCCAATCCCCATATTGCTTCATAAAAATATCCCAAATTCTTTTTGTAATGGAGCCCATGGAGAATTGTAGGTTTTATTTCCTTCACACTATTATTTACTGCCAGTAACTTCAAGTGGCCAGGAATGTAGGAGAAGCAGGTAATTCTGAGATCATTGTGAAGGAAAGCACTTTTGCCCTAGCTTTTTGTTTTGTTTTATTTTGCTTTTATTTATATATTTGAGTACCTTGTTTCAAAGATTTGAATCATAATTATTCCAGGTGATTGATTTTTAAAAGCATAATGGTCTAATAATAAAAAAAATGCATTCATTTCCTTTTCAGAAAACAGTTTTTTAAAAGACAAAGACCTATGCTAATAAAATGCGGGGATTGCCTCACATATAATGTACTGTCAAACCTAAAAATATAAAAGTATGTGTGGGTAAACTTTTTCACAAATCACCAGTAGTACAAACACATTTTACAGCCCAATTTTTACAGCAAGGCTGGAGGGGTTGCCATATTTAACCGTGTGACCTGTTTTAAGTATTTGGGTCAAAGAGAAGCAAGGCACCAATGTGTAAAGTGGCACAAACAGAAGAGTTAAAGTGGAATTGAGTACAGCTAAGAATGAGGGAAAGAGTAAAAGATTTAAAAAATCCCAAGTACATAGATGATATTCCACTCAAGACAGTGGATGTTATTACGTGACCACTGTTTACTCTTCCCTCATCAGATCCAGGATCAGTGACTAGTCAGCACAAGTTTTTGGCTTAATATTGGAATTACAAGAGCATGGGCTTAAATTTGTGCGCATCTATTGCCAAGTAGTTGTATAACCTTGAACAGTTACTTAAGCTTGGTTACACATCTATAAAATGGAGTCAATGGAAGTACCTATGTTTAGGGAGATTGTGCGAATGAAATGTGTTAATCTATTTAAAGTTGTCAGTAAGGGGCCCGTGGTAAGCACTCAAATTGTATACACTATTAATTACCATTACCTCAACAAACTGTTCATCTTCTCTTTCCATTTCCTCATATGTAATGTTGATTAACACGAGAGGTGAGTGATTAAAGTACACGAAAAAATTTAGATCAGCGTCTAGCAGTTTGTAGATACACACTGTAATTAAACATCCTTTCTTCTTTTTTGCTTTACACAACATAATTAAACATCCCATCCTCTTTTTCAATTTCCATGATTGTGCTGCATGCTATGTAAGACACAAAAGGTTACCTGCTATTTGTTCAGCCATCTGCTGGTCACTGAAGAAATACATCTGTTTATTAATTTTTTTATTCGGTCTAAAAGTTGTTGAGCACCAAGTAGGTGTCAGAAAGTGAAGAGACCATTAGAGGAAAGAACACAGAGATGTATAATCAGGAGAAAAATTTTGAGTCCCCGATCACTTAACATTACACTGGGTAATAAATGGGTAGGATCCAACCATTCTATGCCTTGCTTTTATTATTTCTAATTGTTGATAGGTCTAATAGTTGTTAGGAGATGCAAAACTTCTTCTCAACTACCATATTTTGTGCAGACATTAGTCAAAATTATGAATTATTTTGGGAGGCACATTGGCATGTCTCACAGTAAGCTCTCAGACACATTCCTTTGTACTAAGTGTATATCCTTAGTGGGTAAAACTTTGCCATCCCACAGATTTAAGTGGGCCAAAAATGCTGCCTTATTACTTGTTCCGTAACAATTAAATTTTGACTTGGACTCTTTTTTTTTTTAACCTTAATTTAGCAGGTTTCTTAATATGTCATTCTCAGGACATCTTAATCACATTCAATGACTTCTTAGGTTTACCATTCGTATTCAGGATTTGTCAGGATTTGCCCTCCCCTCCAGGATGGCAATACTCTAGGGGTATTACTTAGCTTCATATCAGGACTGGTTTCTGGTCCTTTGTCAGGGACATGTAGAGGCATGAAATGTGTTTAATCCTTTAGGTGGGTGGCCTTCTTATGGGGACATCTGCTGAGGTGGACCAGCGTCTCCATCCCTCTAACCCAGTTGAAATGCTTATTCTACATTCCCAGCCTTGGGATCCCTCAGTCCTGGTTGCCACATCCTTGCAAGAGTATAGTCTTACTCGTCCTAACTTCCATGACTTTCCCATGGGCCAGTGTATGTTAGCTGCTCACAACATGCCCATTGAGATTTTCAGACCTCTGTGAGGCTCCCTCCGTGACCAGCCCCTTTGTTCGGGCCCTCTTTCAAAACAGCTCTCGGTGCCATTCTTTAGGCTTAGACTTTCACTCTCAAAGGGGACATTGTTATCTTCCTCTTCTCTTCAAGTGAATATTTATTTATCTGCAACTCTCTGAATATCCCCCCAGCCTTCATTTCAGTCGGCAATGAGAGGTAGTAAAAACTTGTAACCAATACTCTTCCATACCTGTTGTTTAGGCCACCGTCATGGTCTGTTTATACTCAAAGAATGTTTACCTATTGCATTGGAATCAAGAGTTAGTTTTACTGAAAAGCTCTGTATTTCTGAACAACTTTAAGGTAGTGAGAAGTACCTACCTAACCTGTCAAGGATGGAATTTAAGACCCTATGTACAATCTCAGGAAACACTGTGTGTGTGTGTGTGTGTGTGTGTGTGTGTGTGTGTGTGTGTGTGTAGTTCTGATGATGGGACTGTTAGGAAGATAGGGATTGGTTGTACCACAGGCGACTAATGAAACCATTTTGCCTCAGGTTTCCCGTCTATAAAAGGGAAACAGAATATCTAAATCATAGTCTAGTTGTGAGGATTAAATGCAGAATACTGCATTGTGTGTCTAGCACATCTTCCACAAATAGGAGTTCCCTTCTTGACCCTTCCCTTCTTGACGGTCTCTCCAGTCCTCTATGTTCTTCAACGTATCACTATTTCCTCCCTCATTTGTGCTGAACTGCCTTTATCTAGAATCCTTTAGTGTTTCGTTTTTTTTTTTATGTTCATGCATTGTACAACTCATAAAATATCTCACCCTAAATTCTCTTGAATCTCTTTTATACATACCCAATAAGGGATATTTTTGCCCAAATTAATGTGTTTTATCTGAAGGTAAATTTCAAGTGAAAGTGAAAAATGGATTCCTTCTAGTTTTCAGGCAGAATTTTCCTTTTCAGAAGTAGGTCAAGAAACATTGAGCGCAGAATAAATTTATCTCTGAAAACAGCTCTTCAGCTCCTGATTGTTTAAGGATGGCCTAGAATCCATGCTTAGTATTCTCTTGCATCTCCAGTTTCAGTACTCTTCTGAATGAGCATTTGGGCATAAAGCATTTCCTTGGAATTGCTCTTATTTTTATCCCCATCGTCTGCCCTCCATTGTCAGATGAGGAGACAATAAGTAGCAGTCATTTCATAAATAAGCACACAAGTTATTCCCCTGAACAGAGTCAATGTGGATCTTACCTGTTCAATTCACAGTTAACTGAAGGTGCTAGGGTTTGCTTTTATACATTTTTTTTTGCTTTCCTACGATTTTTTTTTTCACAATTAAAAAATTCATTGGAATGGCTAGAAACAGACTGGTCTGTAGGAACCTCTACAAAGAAAGGTGTTCCTTTCTTTTGTTCTCTGTCCTCTGCCACCCCCAGGATATGCAAAAAACTCTTCTGTAGTGGAGCCTGAGTATCTCCATGAGAGTCGGTGGGAGGTGGGGGGGGGGGGTGGAATCATGGAGGCTGCTTGAGATTGTCTCTTTCCCTCTCCCTCTGCCCTTCCCTGCTTGTGTGTTCGCGCGTGCTCTCTCTCTCTCAAAAACAAAACAAAACAAAAACAAAAAGCAAGCAAACAAACCAGAAGACCTCTTCTGTAGAAGAATTCGATGTGCTGAAAGAGAGGGATGGTTACCAGTTGTGGTAGGAATATTGGTCCTAATCTATTCCTTCGGGTACTCCACCCCATGGAATTTCAAATTTCTAATCCCCCCAATCCCGTCTATACATTCTAAGAGGGGAGTGACTTGGTTTTTGGTTTCTGTGGGTTTTGGGCTTTTTCTTTCTTTCTTTCTTTCTTTCTTTCTTTCTTTCTTTCTTTCTTTCTTTCTTTCTTTCTTTCTTTCTTTCTTTCTTTCTTTCTTTCTTTCTTTCTTTCTTTCTTTCTTTCTTTCTTTCTTTCTTTCTTTCTTTCTTTCTTTCTTTCTTTCTTTCTTTCTTTCTTTCTTTTTTTGTAGTTTAAATGTAACGACATTCTGGTGCATGTCAAAACTTCTTGACTTCTTTTTATTTTCCCCACAGCTTCTATGTTTGTTTTCTGGTAGAGTGGCCTCCAGCATGTGTGTGTGTGTGTGTGTATGCGTAGGAAAGAGTAAAAAGAAAAGGCAGAAAGCAGATCATTCCCTGACAACCCTGACAAGTGCCTGTTACTTCTTTCTCCAAGGTAACTAGAATACTGGACATACTGAGCCCTTCAGCAGCCATTCTAAAAGGATTGGTCATAGTTCATGTCTGATTTGCTGGATTGTCCATACCTACAGTGATTCAGTGGAGCTTTCTTGAGGATTTTAAGAAATAGATCAGATGGTGCTTACAGTTGAAGCTGCATAAGGCGTTTTGTTTATCTGATTTTATTGAAGTGGGAATTTGGGAATTCTAAAATGGTCCTATATTTGTCACCCCTGTTATTCTGGCAGCCGTTTGTCATGATCACATTTTCCCTGTCCATTTGTAATTACCTCTGCAAATGTTTTAATGATTCTAATGGGATCTGTGGGTTGTGCTCATGAATAACAAGCTTCAAATTAAAGAATCCGTAGACATGTTTATGGTTCCCAATTATTAATACATTTGGGCAATTTTTGTTAACCACTGTATACTGACTTTCGAGGTTCTTGTGCATAGTAAATTCATAGATATTTAACAAAACAACTATAGAGTCACGTATGTACATGTGCCGTATAGTGGTTCTGGGTACTAAGGATGTTTGCCTGAGTCCTGAGTGGGTCCTGAGCTCCACCCAAATTGTGTGATTCAGAGTTGGGGCAATGTAAGAAATTTGGTCCTTAGATGACTCTCAGTCTGAATAATTACCTGTACACTAGGAGAATGGAGAAAGAACCAAAACCACAAACAAGAGCAGAATACCAACATGTCACAAACTTACAGAAGAACAAGTTTAATCCAGTTACTGCAAACATGGAACCAGTGTTTACTTGAAAAGTCCGGTTACTTTCTTCTCTGAGTCTCTTAAAAGATAAATCAGTGGTATTTACAGGCATGATCATTAACTTTGTTTACTTCTTTAGCTTTGGATGAGTTGCATTTTTGGATGAGGTTCAGTTTTCCCTTACTGAGGATTCTCACCCGTCCACCGATCCAGAAAAGTTAAAAAGAGAAAAGAACAAGTGGGGCTTTGTACATTATAGCGAAATCTATTCATGCCACTTTACAAAAGGTTCCAAATTGGAATGGCTTGAAATTATCTACTTCTCTTTTGTTGCATTGTAAGAATATCAATGAAATTTGAAATGATTTAGAAGAATGAAAGGCAAGTTTGAACAAGAATTATATATTGAAAATGTGACAAAAGAGGTCGCCCCAATCATCTTAGGCTGCTGAGCAGGGATTATGCCTCATAATTTTGCATTTTTTTATACAGAGTCTTTCAATTTACATGGAGGTGCACCTCATCTTTGATTTACTAGTCATATAGCACAGACTGCTACAACTGGGATGGTTCTCTTTCTTCATGAAAATGGATCATTTAGAGCAGTGTATGAATTTATTTTAGTTTTATAGTATGAGAGGCATAGAGATATGAAAAGAACAAAGACTTTGTCATCAAAGAAATGCACATTTATTGTCACTTATACCTATTTTTTTAATAGGTATAAGTGTATTTTTAAGTTGTGTAACCTTAAAATAATAACTAGTGCTTTTTAGTCCCAATTTCCTGTCAGTATGTCAGAAGGGGGTGGGAGGTGATAATAAATATCGTGCATATATCGTATTTTAAATTATGTGTCATTCTTAAGGTACCGCTGTTAGCTTTGTGATTTAATGTTGTTTTAATTTGTAATAGTAATAATGTTGCAAGTGCCACATTGACAGTTTTAATTGATTATAACTTATTTCCAGTGTTTCTAACTTATTCTTTTATAGTTTTCCTCACTGTGTGAAAGTTTCCCATCTGTTCATGCAAGTTGTCTACCTTTTTATTGAAAATCTAGATTAATATAACAATCCATATTTTTTAGTTTTATCACTCAGAGTTATTATAAAGTCCTTGTCTAATAGTTACAATGTCTAGGTTACCTCTGGGTCTAGTGTATTTTAATGGCTTTATCTCTTGACAGTGGGTGTATTTTGCTTGCTTTTTTGCATGTCTTTTTTTTTAAAGATTTTTTTTAAAGTTTATTCTGAAAGACAGCATGAGCAGGGGAGAGACAGAGAGAGAGGAAAAGAGAATCCCATGCAGGCGTTGCACTGACAGTGCGTATCCCGATTCGGGGCTCTATGTGGGGCTGGAACTCATGAACCCATGAAATCATGACCTGAGCCGAGATCAAGAGTTGGACACTCAACCAACTGAGGCACGCTGGCGCCCCTGCATGTCTTTCTTTTGTGTGTGTATGTGTGTTAATGTTAGACTTTGTGTGTGGGAGAGCAGTAGAGGATAAAGTAAATATATTTATTACTAAAAATGGGCGCAGGTCTTTTTGTGCCACACTGGTAATATGAGGTTTGAGTCAGTGGAATTAACATTAAGTTGGTTTTAGGTTTGATTGTTATAATTGCAGCCTCTGGAGTACCATAGACTTGAGATTTTTCCAATGATGGGCTGCTGGTATCCTGTGCTTAGTGTGGTACATGGAGTACTAACGGGGTTTCTCAGTGTTCCTGTTCTTTCCTCACCTTTCAGCAGACCTTGTATACCTGTAAACTACCTCCCCCAGTGGTATCAGACCATTACTTAGTTTCAGTGCAAGATCCTAGGCCCAGAAGGATATTTTCTTCTTTTCCCAGGGGTGATTTTTTTTTTTTTACCTCCATCTGCTTTGCCTAGCTCTTTGCCTAGAGCCAAGGAGAGGAGAGTTTCCTATGTCAACGAAAATATCTCTAATAACATAGAAGAAAGAATATGGATCCCATGGCTGGGGATATGGCTCACAATAGACTTAGGAAGGCTGCAGTGTTTTCATAGTTTAGTAATTCACCAGAAAATTGGGAGGAAACATTCCTTTTTCATTTAAAAAATATTTTTCAAATTCACATATCCACAGCCACATAATTCATATTCCATCATATTCTTTTAGGGATGCTCACACCAAAGTCTGAATCCCTCAAGGCAGGTGGTTGGAAACATTCATCCCCAATCTGAGTAGGGAGCCAAGGTAACAACAATGCCCCATGGGCAGTGAAGTGTCTACCCATAACAAGGTCTGGACTTAACAAAGCACAGAGGTCCAAAAATGTTAAATGGGAGAAAATGAAAGTAGGCATCCATTTGTTTTCTTTCTTGTTGAGCTAATAATAAAGGTAATTATTTCCATTCATATTTGTGGTGGGGGAATTTTTGACATTCTGTGCACTGACACAAACTTATTTTTAATCCTTTTCATCTCCTCATAGCAATGCATATGAGGTTGTTGGACGTTTGCACTAATGCAGAGTGTTGAGCTGTAACCTAAAGTTAACAGAGAAAATAAAGTTAAAATGTCCTCCACACATTTATATTTGTCTTCTGGGGGAACTGTTAGACTGCAGAAAGGGGACATTTCAAATACCTTCCTTACTGTGTTAAAATATAAAATCAAATGGAGATTCGTAGTTTCTTAACAATAAAGATGCTAAACAAAATAGTATATTCATATTTTGAAATTTAACTGTCCGTGGCATTTTGCACTTTAAATTTTGTTGTCTAGCAAAGTTAATATGTCTTGATTAGTGCCATTTCGTCAGGCATGTCATTTTGCAAATTTGGTGACATTATTAGGGTGTTTATTTTATTGATGATACTAAGTCAAAATGGTTCTTGCAATTAGTGGCTTCTATAAAACAAGCACATTAAAAGGAAATCCTATTTCTGGTTGTGGTACACCAACTTCCTTTTCTCCTTTGGACTCTGTATGCTCCCTCTCATGTTTTATTTTCATATGTAGCTTACCAAATTGAGTATGCATTTTATTCTCTACCGCAGTTCCCATTGCTGACACAATCGGTATTATTTAAATTTAAGCAAGAAACTCAACAAGGCTTACAAGTTTTTCATTGCTAATGATTTTTTTTTCTCATTAAGTCTGGGTCTAATGAAACTAAACAGAAAGTTCTGGTTGGCTTCCTTGGTCACCCCTATCTATGTTTGTGAATTCTTATAATTGGCATGAATTGAAAGTTCTTATTAGCACTGGAAGTAACCTGGAGACCATTCCAATTTGGGTTTAAATGGCCCTGTGCAGACAAGGATATCTGAGCAAACCAAAACAGCCTCATGTGTTTATAGCAGATAAATACCAATTAAGTGCTAGAAAGAAATGACATCAGTTTTTTCCTGTGTAGTTTCAGGTTGAGATTTTTTCTTTGAGTTTGCAGATAGAGCCTCATATCCTTATAAGAGGAAGGAGAGCATCTTCCCATCTGCACATGAGATGAAAAAATTATATGAAATAAAACTTTGCTGTACGGTAGCAAACTCTCTTTGTTAGTTGAGTGTTCTATTCACTAGGACACTTGATTACAAGTAACATATATCAAATGTGAACTGGTTTTAACAAGTGTGGAATAGATTCTAAAGGATAAATTTATTCTGAGAATTAAAAGGTTTCTTGAGGAAGGTGAGGAGAGAGTGCATTTGTGCCTCAAGAAGATGCTGGAAGCAGGCAATCAAAAGCTTTCAGGATTCTCTGTAATATCTCCTTTTCTCTGCACCATCTCTTTTATGGAGCCTGGCTTCCCCTATTCCTCACATGGCAGAACACGGTTGTCAACCTTCACTTACATTTATATCTTACAAAGCTTTCAGGGAGAGCCTGACTCACCTCTAAGCCCCAAGTCTAAATTCTGTATGTATACATACACACACATATTCATGTATACATAGGTAGATAGAGACATACATGCGTCTATGAGTTACATTCCTATTTAAAATACTCACTATAGGCTACATTATGGTCTTCTCCTCCAGTACTGGAAGGAAGATGATTTTACACAGTATTTTTGAGAAGAAATTGGAAAATAGGTACCAAGAAATACATACATGATTATTCACCTAGATCTATTCATCTAATTTTTGAGAATTTTTGCTAAGGTAACAACCTCCAACTTGGGTTGAGAATTTGTCTGTGTAGACATTAATTACAACATTATTTTGATACCAAGATTTGTGAAACCGTTTTTCACAGTTTCCAAAAAAGGCAGAATGCCAATTTTCTTGGGTCCATATAATACATTTAGCAATTTAAATTCTGTTTTAACAACAATGGAAAGCCCCCACTGTAATTTTAAATGACGAAAGCAGGATAGCCTGTTGAGGGTATAGATTGTGGTGATGTTTTCACAGGTAGATAAGTATCTACCTCCAAACTCATAAAGTTGTATACATTAAATAGGTACAGCAATTTTTATGTCACTCATACCTTCGTAGCACAATAAAGTGGCTTAAAAAATACAACACATGAAAAAGAAAGAAAGGGAAAAGAATGTTTTGATCAACATTGAATTAGTAGAGTGCCTCAGTTCTGTATTTAACCACATGTCTTCAATTAAGTTAGAACTTATTATTTCTAAGTGCAATACGCTGCTTAATGAATGTTGAATGATATTTCGTTTTAATGTTCTCTAATCTGAAACTGTCTTCAAATGGCATAATAATTGTGAACGTAAAGTGAAAATAAATGTTTCTAATGAATATGGAGACAAAAAAAAGCAGGTTATACAATTACTTGTGCATTGCAATTACAATCACTCAAGGAAAAAAATGGAAAGAGAATATATCAAACCTTCAATCATACAGCTTTTACTACTCTTTTTTTGTCTAGTTTCTAAAATATGGGTAATGAACATAAATGTAGTTTGTAAATTAATTGGACTTGATGTTGTATTAAGCATTAGGACCAATAATGTCTGGCCTGCCCTTTCTCTGTCTCCCTCTCTCTCTCTTTCTCTCTGTCTTCAACTTTATCCTAAAAATATCATACTCTATTTTTTTTTTTTACTTTGACTCCTCACTTAAGTTACTCAGTCAAAGCATTTCGGTCAGACCCCTTTTCATCTGTGAAGATGTTTCTTGATCTTGAAATTTCATTTCCTAATCTATGAATGTTTGTCCAAATCTAGTGTTTCCATTAATGTACACCTTTTCTCTTTTCATATCACTTTACTAATCAATACTGTTCTTCTCTTAGCCATTATGAGTTCTTTCTATTGATCTTTTCTGAGAGTTTGTTATTTTCACTTTCATACTGTACTTTGTCAGTACTGGTTTTCATGCTGTGAATTCACTGTATCTCTGCAGCAAGGAGTGATTTGTTTCTTGTATGTCATGGTGCCTTCTTAAGTGTTGTGAAAATGATCATCTAAATGATTCTTTCATTGACATGGACTGCTTTCACTGAAGAAAAGCGTGCATTGAAGATACACGGCAAATTAAGGCATAAATGTCTGAAACAGATAGCAGACAAATCTTGCTGAGGCTCAATTACTGTACTGCATTATGTCAATACTTAGCATCACAAAAGATCGCAAAAGAAGCTGTGCTCTGCTCAGAAAGCAAAATGGGTTGTAAGAACACTGCATCTAGGTGTACTTAGGCATAAGGAACTAAATAATAATAATAATAGTAGTCGTAGTAATAGTAATAATAATACTAAGTGCCTAAACCTAGACAATTGAAGAATAATATCTAAGGGAATATGAAGAAAGCCCACTATTACTTAGCTGGTTAAGGAGTCGAGCAAAACCCTGCATAACTACATTCTTTTCAACCTAGTTAATAGGTGTACATCTACAAAATGGACAGAGAAAAAGAGCAAGACATTTCTTAAATAAGCTTTGAAAAAACCATAGTCGAGGAAAAATAATACAAGTTGACTGCTGTTGATGCCTGTGTTGTTAAAAAAAAAAAAAAGTTAAACATGGGTCGTTAATAGGCATAAGAGCCAGAAGACTGTCTTTATGTTTCATCCAACATTTTTCAAACCATGGATCCCTTTGGGAATCTCTTGAAGACTGAAGCCTCTCATTTGTATACACTCATAAAATTTGGTCACAATTTTAAGAATTCATCCCATAGTTGTATTCAAAAGCCCTTGGATTTCAAAGGAAGAATAGCAGTGTTGATTATTTATTTGGAGCCTTTTTATGTTCGTTAAAGTAATGGCTCATTTAATCCTCACAACAACACTGCGAGAGGGCTGTTGTTTTTCTAGCTCTTTTACAGATGAGGAAACCAAAGAGAGAAGTTATGTACGTAACTCAAGGAAACCCAGCTAGAAAGTCCTGCAAGCAACACTAGCTTAAAGAGTCAGATGATAAAAAATTAGATCTGGGGAAGCACGTAGTGGTTATCTTTGCCAAACTCCTTTTTTTTTTTTTTTAACTTGAGGAAGTGCCGTTCCAGATAGTTAACTGAAATCCACAGAGCTAGTGTTAGAGCCAGAGTTCCAGCAGAAACTTTCACCCAAGACTCACAACAATGCCACGTTAGCATTATCTTTATTGTTATTTACCGTCAAGGAAACTGAAGCACACTCTTCATACATAGCAGAATTGCCATTCAAACTGAGATAGTCTGGTTCACAACTAAAATCCCTGTATTACTATTCCTTTGTATACTGTTTAATAGAAACTCAGCATGATAAAAGTAATCTGAAAATTGGGATACTGTAATGTCTTTGGTTTACAAAGTCAGGAGATTTCGGAGGTTCGACTTTGCGATCATTTAATGTTCTCTAATCAGAAAGTAATGCTTGCAGGGTGCTGCAATTCACATGAACCTAAATCACACCCATTCATACACACGATACAGATAGTGCTCAGACACTGGTTGTGGGGAAAGCCTTTTACCAATTTGACTGAAGTCTTTTGTAATCACTAAAACTTAGTATTTGTAACCACGGACAAAGAGGACTATAGTTAATAAGACCTCTTTTTTTTGACTCAGCTAATTCCTTTAAAAACTCAAACTCTTGTACTGTTTGTTATTTTGTTAACCTTATTTATTTTTGAGAGAGAGCACAAAGAGCAGCAGCAGGGGAGGGGCAAAGACTGAGGGAGAGGGAGAATCCCAAGCAAGCTTCACACTGTCAGCACAGAGCCCCACAGGGGCCACGATCAAGAGTTGGATGCTCAACCAACTGAGCCACTCAAGCACCCCTGTACTGTTCGTTAAATTTTTATGTTGTTAATAAGGATCCAACTTTTCACTGTGATTTCCACATCTTTTTCAATTCTAAGTTATGTTTTCCTCTACAAGTTCAACACAACTGTACCTAAGTGCAAACAATGATGTTAGTTTGGGAACTTTTTATAATTCTGTAATTTACCTGCTAACCTAAATTCACATCAACTTACATTATTAGTCAAGACGTAGCTAGAACTTGTCCACTGTCATTGTGCACTGAGGGAAGGGTTCTCAGTGGAGTCCTGTCACAGAGCTTAGAAAAGACATAAATAGTTTTTTTCCCCCAGTGGCTTAATAAACTTGAAAAAAAAAGGAGAAATCTTTCATTAGGAATCTTGAAAGAAGCTGTTAGTAACCACTTGTCATCAGGATTAGCGACCTCAAGCTAGATAAAAATTGATGGTGGGGCTCTGTACCTTCTGTGCTCTGCTGCTTGGATCATGTATTAGCATTGGCACCTGATTAACTCTCAAAACCATCTCCTCTGATTAACTCCCAAGACTTCTTTTATATTATCAGTACTGATGTCCTGAAATCTGTCCTAAAAGACTGTCCTTAATTCTCTCCCACTGCCTGCAAAATTTCCCCTCTTTATGCTGGAAAAATGTTTGGCCTTTACTCTATTTATACTTTTTTGGCTTGATCTTTCACAAACACTGGCTGGAGACTTCCATATTTGGTGAAGAGGGAATAAGTGATTACTCTGAAACTTTTTTTCTGTTTTAAGTGCTTTCTGTATTTGGAACAAGGTATGTGAGCCTTCTCAGTACTGACTCTTGCTGTTACAATAACCGAATGAATTTCCTTAGAACTTATCTTTCCCTTAAATTACCTTTGAGGTTGTTTTCAGTCTATGCTAATACTTGGCTGTGTATTAGGAAAAAATGCTTGCTTTAAAGTTTAAATTGTGAATGTTATGATAAAGGGAAATACCAATATAGAAAAGATAATATATTCTAAATGGAATTTTAGAGAATTTTTAATAATTGATTTAAAACCCCTACATCAGCTTATATTAGATTTAAACAATTGATTACAAATCTATTTTAAGTGAAAGCGCTATATACGTCTATTATCGTATTTTATTCTCTAGGGTACATATACTATTTTTCTGCCATACGAATCTGTAAAAAACAAACAAACACAAAATCTAAATTTCGATGACTTGTAAGAAAATATATTTTTTTCTTATTCCAGAGTCTCTTTCGATCTTTTGTATTGGCTTTAGCTCCACGTATGAATCTCTCTTTTTGGGAACATAGTCTATTTGAAGCATGAGTTTCTACTGTCAAAGGAAGGAAGAGCCAGAGAAGTGAAAAAACACATCATGATGCTTAAATTCCTGTCTCAGAACTGACACACTGTTATATTTGTTCTTGTTCTATTGGGCAAGGCAAGTCGTACGATGAAGTCTACATCTGTGAGGTGGAATTACACCTACGTGATCCATGGCATGCAGGGAGAGGGAAGAATGAATCTTGAGCAAATAATGCAATTTGCCAATTTGC
Organism: Felis catus; assembly: GCF_018350175.1. Taxonomy (NCBI): domain Eukaryota; kingdom Metazoa; phylum Chordata; class Mammalia; order Carnivora; family Felidae; genus Felis; species Felis catus. Next base: position 28,592,875 of record NC_058386.1, on the reverse strand, counting down.
CCACCAACTTTTAATGCAATTAAATGTGTAGTTAGTAAATATAGTAATTGTCTGTATTGACTCTTGTTTTGTAATAAGTCCTTAAGACTATGCTTGATGCATTATACAATACCTCATGAAAACAAAACTCAGAGTTTGTTACTATGATTATTTCCATTTTACAGACTTAAAAGCTGAGGCCTGGTGTTGCTTACGAGATATTAAATGCTGGCTAGTACATGATCAAGTCAAGCAACTTAGGCCCAGTACCCATATGGGTTAGTTTGAATTACTCAAAAAGCTCACTCAAATAAGTACGAGTGCAGGTAGTTCATTTGGAAAGTGATCCCTGGTAGCATAAGGGAAGGACATGGGAAATGAGCCAAGGAAGGGAAAATAGACAATAGTGGTGTTACTCTGGGCCATTTTGAGTTCAATATTCCAGGTACTCCTTGAGGAGCCTTCAAGAATGTGCCCAACACTTGTTCCACTGGGCTTTTTAATCCATCGATTTCTCTCCCTCATTTACTGAGGATTGTACCTAGGGAAATTAAATCTCTGTCACTTCTTGGCTGCCCCACAGATGGGCTTACCACATTCCCCTAGATCTGGAAAAAGCCTTCTTGCAAAGAAGTAGAAATGTGGACGCTTTAGGTGGGAAATCTTCAGCATCACAGAATCTGTGCACAGTTATGGGTACACTCAGTGTTGGGCCAGGGAAATAAAGCACGAGGCATTAACTCTATCTACCATTTTCTTAATCTTTACTTCATAGTGCAAGTTTAGCAAATATATCTTGTGATTTAAATACTTGTTTATAATACACCAAAAAAAGGACTCTGTGTTTGAGCCTTTGTCTGTTTATAAAGCATCTCATTGACATAGACCTTTGGAAGTGACTGTTGTGCACTTTGGCTGATTGTTTTACTTTTTATTTGAAAAGGGCTATTTTACAATCCAATAAAGTAAGTGTGTGTACACACACACACACACACACACATACACACACAAACCACAAAATAATGTGCTTTTAATTTTTTAGTAGAGAAAGTTAATACTTTAAAATTTTTTAAGGTTGTTATTCATTTTTGAGAGAGACAGAGCACCGGCAGGGATGGGGCAGAGAGAGAGGGAGACACAGAATCCAAAGCAGGCTCCAGGCTCTGAGCCGTCAGCACAGAGCCTGACATGGGACTCGAACCCGCAACTGTGAGATTATGACCTGGGCCAAACTTGGATGCTTAACTGACTAAGCCACCCAGGTGCCCCAAGAAAGTTAATATTTTAAAAGTCAAATTGACTATACTGAGGTATGGAAACAGGTATCTGGTTAGTGTGTATACCAGGATCCAAGTGTTTAATTTCACCTCCACATTATATCAGAGACATTGGGATCTTATTTTTATTGATTCTACCATAATTAATCCAGTGTTATTATTTTTTTACAAACATAAGTTGCCTTTTTCCACAAAAATAAGTAGTGACACACTACTAAAGTGTATTTCAGGTGTGCATACTAATTAATGGTAACTTATTTTTACCGATAACAAGTTTACGCCCACACAGTCATGTTCAAACAAGATGAGATATTTGAAATCACTTTATAAATTATAATGCATGTCAGAAATATTCATTGTTCACCACGACCCAGAAATTGTACTACTAGGTACTTACACAAGGGATACAGGTATGCTGTTTTGAAAGGACACTTGCACCCCAATGTTTATAGCAGCACTATCTACAATAGCCAAAGTATGGGAAGAGCCCACATGTCCATCAATGGACAAATGGATAAAGGAGATGTGGTATATATGCACAATAGGGTATTACTTGGCAGTCAAAAAGAATGAAATCTTGCCATTTTCAACTACGTGGATGGAACTGGAGGATGTTATGCTAAGTGAAATTAGTCAGAGAAAGACAAATATCATACGACTTTACTCATGAGGATGTGAAGACACAGAACAGATGAACACAAGGGAAGGGAAGCAAAAATAATATAAAAACAGGGAGGGGGACAAAACCTAAGAGACTCTTAAATATGGAGAACAGAGGGTTATTGGAGGGGTTTGGGGAGGGGGAATGGGCCAAATGGGTAAGGGGCATTAAGGAATCTACTCCTGAAATCATTGTTGCACTATATGCTAACTAATTTGTATGCAAATTAAAAAAAATAAAACTAAAATTAAAACAGAAGAAAGAAATAAAGAAAAATTAAAATTAAAAAATTAAAAAAAGAAATATTCATTGTTCTCATTATTGCTAAGCACAGATTTCATTTTTCTGGGCATGAAGAGATATAATTTGTACTAATACCATTTCATATTTTTTTTTCTTGAGCTTTCAAATCAAGAGGAGTCTACTTGCTATAAATTTATAAATAATATTAAAAAAATCTTACCAATTGTTAATATGAATGCCACCTGGAAATTGTGTGTCTTGTACAAGATAATGCAGTTTATACAGATGGCCCATAAGAAGTAGTGGTATATCTACAAAAATGGTTTATAGGTTTTCTTGGGGCCCCTGCATGGATCAGTTGGTTAAACATCTGACTCTTCATTTGGGCTCAGGTGACAATCCTGGGGTCTTGGGATCCAGTCCTGTGTTGGGCTTTGTGCTGGGCATGGAGCCTGCTTAAGATTCTCTCCCTCCCTCTCTCTCTCTGTCCCTGTTCGGCTTGCACTCCCTAGCTGAAAAAAATATATAGAAAAAAAAAAAAAAGGTTTATAGGTTTTCTATTTTTTTTTATGTTTATTTTTGAGAGTGAGAGAGAGAGACAGAGTGTGAACAGGGGAGGGACAGAGAGAGAGAGAGAGACAGAATCCGAAGCAGGATCCAGGCTCTGAGCTGTCAGCACAGAGCCCGACCGGGGCTTGAACTCACAAGCCGCGAGATCATGACCTGAGCCAAAGTGAGACGCTCAACCGACTGAGCCACCCAGGCGCCCCTCTCTCTTTATTTACAATTTTCAGTTTTAATATGTGTCATAAATCTCTCACATTTAGCCTTAACAATTCTGTACCAGTATTTTTATTCCCATGATGCAGATGGACACAATGTGACACAGAGGGATTAAGTAACTTGCCTAAGGTCATAGACCTAGTGAGAAGTGGAGCTGGGGTGTGAACCCAGTCTATTTGATGCTGGAAGGGATGTATTTAATCACTGACCAGTGCTGTCTCTGATACATATTCTTAGCATGGAATTTGAAAGGAACAATAACGAACCATTTGTACCATATGCTATATGGCGCTCTGTTTTCTAAGTCATGCTACCTCCTACCTTTTCATGCACTCTTGGAGTTCTGATTTGTCTTCCATTTTAATGATACATCTTCCTCAGTGGTATGGTGCTCTATTTCATGATAACTTCTGTAACCATACAAAAACAATATTTCTACAATTCTTGCATTGTGTTTTTCATACATTTGGTGTTACTGATTATTTCTATGAACATACAATTGTGTGATTATATAAGGTTCTAGTCATAATGCCGATTTGTTAATATAGCATAAATTCTATGATTAAGTGGCAGGGGATGGGAGGGAACTTTTATCCAATATGAGCCGACACAGCTGTTCAAATTATTTTCTGGGTCCATCACCTCCCCACAATACAGAGCAATTGACCTCTATGAGAAAGAAGCAGCATTTGCAGGGGAGGTAAAGGGTCAGAGAGGTCATCCATAGCATTTTACATTGTGCTAAGAGTCACGACAGTCATACAAGATACAGTGAAGGGCAATTTCACCATATTCCAGAGTGTAATTTACCCAGAAAAATCAAGGGAGATTTTTTTTGCAAGAAATATTATCTATTCCTAATTTGTATTCCATATAGTGATGAAAATAAATACTTGAGACCCAAGGACAAATTTTGGGAGAAGATACTGAAAAGTGATTTTATACAGAGCGGGTGCTCAGTGCATATTTTTGGAAATGAATTGATGATTACGACAAAGGTTTATAGTTAACAGAGCAGTTTAAGCAATATGAAGTGCAGGGAAAACACGTTGGCCTGGGACTTCGTAGATTTGTGGTTTAATTATGGTATTGATTAATCATTTGATTTATTTAACCAGTTCTTATTAAGTATCTGTTTCTGCCTGAATACACCGTATTGGGTGTCAGGAGTTACGAAGACATAGTAGTCCTACTGTCTAAGTGCGTTTACATACAGAAGTAATAGGTGGTATGTGGGCTCCATTATAGAAGAGTGTAAAATATTTGTATGTATATGTATGTACACACACATGCATGATAATAATAGAGTTTAACAAATGCTGAAGTGTTTGTGTGTATCAGAAGAATTGATGAGTTCTTCCATAGACAGAAGGGTGATTGTGAAAAGTTTCACATTTGAACCTGATCTTAAGGCTGAGAGTTTTCATGGACTCCTGGGTGGCTCAGTTGGTTAAGTATCCTACCTCAGCTCAGTTCATGATCCCACGGCCCATGAGTTCGAGCCCCACGTTGGGCTCTTGGGTTCTGTGCTGACAGCTCAGAGCCTGGAGCCTGCTTCTGATTCTGTATCTTTGTCTTTGCTTTTCTCTCTCTCCCCCCTGCCCACCAAAAAAACCAAATAAACGTTAAAAAAAAGAGTTTTCAAGTCACATTCCTGGGACTCCATAAGCAAAGGACTCAAGTAAGAAAGTGTGTAGCTTGTTCATCGAGACTTTTGGTTTGTGCGACTAGCGTAGACCTGGTAGGTATGTGGGTAGAGGCATAAGGAGTATTTGTGAGTGCCGATAGGCATGATGGATATTAACTTTATAAAAGTATTTGGAGTCAAACTATAAGGGCCCTTATTTGCCCTTCTAAATAATCTGGCCTTTAACCTTAGGACAAGCATTTCTAAAACTTAAATAATGACTCAAGAGTTGCTTATTTGGTTCCTAGATAGATGATGAAGCCATTCATTGACAGGAAGAGTAGGATAATGTGACTTTATTTGGGAAGATGAATGATATTGCTAAGGTACCTACAGGACATCTAAGTGGAGGTATTAACTTGAGTCAGCTCTGTCAGTGTCAAACTCAGGACATTAATCTAGATGAAAAATAAAGATTTAGATATCTGTGTCATCAGTATCAATGTGGTGGTTGAGGTGAGGTAAGAAGTCACTTTGTTTAGGGAGAATAAATGTAATAGACCAAGATAAGAAGAGATGAAGAATAGATAGGACCCTGGGGGAATGCCAGCATTTCAAGGGTGAATGGCAGAGAAGTCAGTGAAATGGATTAGGGGATTGCTCTTGTGTTGGGAGGAGAAAGAAAGACGGTGATATTTCGGAAGATCAGAAAGTTTGTGCACTCTTTCTAGTAACATGATTCATTCTAGGGGCTTCACTTACCACATGCCAATTGGCTTGAATCTCCCAAATCTTTACCTTCAGCTCAGATTTATCTCTTGCACTTGAGGCTCTTAAATTCAGTGGCCTACTGTATGTATCTTTCTTTTTGTCTGAAACATCCAAAAGGCAATATTTCCCAATTCTTCCTGGGACTTCAGAATTCCAGTTTCAGTAGTATCATTGTCTGTAACTCTCCCAAATCCCCTACCTCCACCTATAATTAATAACTAGTTCTTATCAGTAATACCTATTAAACATATTTTGCCTGCATTTACCTTTCTCCAGTCCCACTGCAGTTCACCAGTACAGGGCCTGGATTATAATGATAATTGTATGGACTATAATTATATGGATTCTTACATGGATTAGAATTATAATCAACTAGTTGGTCTTCTTGTTTCCAGTCTTAACACTCCCAATATATTTTCCATAATGTGAAATTCATTTTTAAAACACAAACCAGTGGTACCTGACTGGCTCAGCCAGTCGAGCCTGTGACTCTTGATCTTCGGGTTGTAAATTCAAACCCCATAGTGGGTGTAGAGATTACTCAAAATCTTTAAAAAAAAAAAAAAAAAAAAAAAAAAAATATATATATATATATATATATATATATATATATATATATATATAATATTGTCATTTCCATACTTGAATTTCCTTTGGTTTCTGTCTTCTGCCTAAAATTTAAGTCTCTTCCTAATTTGGCTAATAATTAGTTATCTTTTTTCTAAAGTCATCTTGGCCACATTTGTCCTTCTCCTCATCCCTCTCTTGTTCCATGAACAGACCATACTCCTCTCACATCCTGATAGTTGTGCCTGATCTTTTTATTATCTGGGGTTCTTTTTACCTTTTATACTTGTATATTCTTAATTAACTTTCAGAACGCAGCTCACACTTCATTAAGGAAGCATTGGATTTGTCAAGTTAGGTTGCTTTCTGTATACTTTTTTTCTTTTTTGAGAGAAAGAGACATAGGCAGTATGAGCAAGGGAGGGGCAGAGAGAGAGGGAAACAGAGAATCCCAAGCAGACTCCGCACTAACAGTGTGGAGCCCGACCTGGGTCTCAAACTCCAGAAACCATGAGATCATGACCTGAGCCAAAACCAACAGTTGGACGCTTAACAGACTGAGCCACCCAGGCACCTCTCTATATACTTTTGACAAAACCCTGTATTTTCTTTATCAGAGAACTTACCCATGTATCTACAATCTATTTGTTTTGTGTGTGTCTATTTCTCTCACTGTGCTGTAAAGGCAAAAGGGTCGGAACCTTATCTTTTATACACTTGTATTTATGTCACCTTGTAGGTATCAGTATATGTTTGTCACTTGTCCTACTACCCTTCAAGAGGAAATGTTATGCAATAGTTTGCTATTGGTGCTCTCAAAATTACCATGCATTTAGCAATTTAAAATAATACCTGTTTATTATCTGAAAGTTCTTCAGATCTGAAGTCGGAAATTGACCTCACTGCACTAAACTTAAGGGCCATCAGTGTTCTGTGCCCTCTAGAGACTTCAGGGAAGAATCCATTTCCTATCTTTTCCTTTTGCAGAGGCTGCCCGCAGTCTTGGTCTCATGGCCTTCTTCAGTCCTCAAAACCAACAACTTTGGCCCAAGTTCTTCTCATGCTTCCTTCTCTCTCTGGTCCTCCCTCGTAGGCTGCCCTTGATTACCCAGTATAGGCGCCCTATCCAAAATTACCTGATTGCCAAATCTAATTCCATCTGCAACCTTAATTCTCTTTGCTGTAACGAAGAGTTTTAAAATACTTAAGCTCATTTTAAAAACAAATGGGTTTTAACAAAACTTCTTCAGAGATTTTGGGGAGTGGGACATGAACCTCTTAAGGGAGGACCGTTTTTCTGTATACCACAGGTTAATAGAATTAATATCTGCAAAGAACAAAAGAAGAGGTCTGAAAAGTAAATTTGGTCTTCATTAACTTAAAACACCTTTATTGAGCACTAACTGTGTAACACATTCTGTGCTAAGTGCTGGGAATACAGTTACAATGTATATAGTCACTGTCTTGGAAATCAGAAAGGATATAGGTGATATTATTAACAACTCGTGTAGGGTGACGAGCAGTGAAAACTGCATTACATTGACTGTAATGTGAGTGGGAAATACGGAAACCTTTTTGACACTTACTGGTTTTCTCTTCTTTGTGTAGTAATTTAATTATTTTAGACCTCCTCATTATAAAATGACCACAAATGTCACCTTCGGCCCTAACATTCTGTAATCCTATGATCAAAAGCTATTACTCAGATTTAATGGAAAGCATTTTTCATGCCATTCTCCATTCTACTGTCTTCCACTTTGCATTGCCATTTTGTGGTATTAATAACGTGGTAAATCCATTTTCTAAATATGTCCTGAGTTTTGGGCCTTCCTTCATAATGTTCCACAGTATCATGTAACCTTATCTAATGTTTACCATTAATCTTCCACATTTCTCATTTCCCTTTTTCTCATTTTTGGTGGAAGCAGAGAATAGAGACCATAATACCTCTTCCATGTAACTTAATTGTCCTCTATTTAAAGTGAAATAAACTCATATCCCTTTGTATTTCTTCACCATATGTATTTCTAAACTGTTAACAACTCCAATATGCCCTTCTAGTTCTAAACTTGTATTTTCTGGGTGATGTAAGTGATGAGGATTTTCAGTTAACATACTAATACCCCAAAGAAATATTATTTTAAAAAATGTATTTCTCGCACAGGTTATGATTAACTTCCCTGTGTAATGAGGATAATTTGTGGTATGTATGTAACTGAGTTGTTTGCTTGTTTTGGTTTTTAAGTGCTTCTGCTCACATTGTCTTATCTGATCCCATGATCTCCCTCCCACCTTCCTTTATAATTTCATCCCATGCTCTTCCCTTCTTCAGAGTTCAGAGTACGACAAAATGGAGTTAAATATAATGAAGAGCATGCCTTTTTTTATTTAAGTATAGTTGACACGTGTTATTCCATTAGTTTCAGGTGTACATTGTAGTAATTTGACAAGTTTATACATTATGCTGTGTTGACCACAAGTGTAGCTACCGTCTGTCCAGTTACATGACTAGTATGATATCATTGACTCTATTCCTTAAGCTCTGTTTTTTATTCCTGTGGCTTACTTATTCCATAACTGTAGGCTTGTATCCCCTGCTCCCCTTCACCCATTTTGCCCAGCCTCCTCCCCTCTGGCAGCCATCAGTTTGTTTTCTGTATTTATAGTTTTCATTCTGCTTTTTGTTTGTTCATTTTTTTAGGTAACATTTATGAGTGGAATCATAGGGTATTTGTCTTTCTTAGTCTGACTGACTTCACTGGGTATAATATCATCCAGGTCCATGCATGTGGTTTCAGATGGCACTATTTCATCCTTCTTATGGGTATGTAATATTCCACTGCATATATATACCACATTTCCAGCATCCGTTTGTCTTTTGATGGACATTTATGCTGCTTCCATGTCTTAGCTATCGTAAATGATGCTACAGTAAACATAGAGGTGCGTATATCTTTTCAAGTTAGTATTTGTTTTCCCTGGGTACATGCCCAGTAATGGAATTGTTGGATTGTATGGTATTTCTTTTTTTTAATTTTTGAGGAACCTCCATAGTGTTTTTCCACAGTAGCTGTACGAATTTATGTTCCTACCAACAGTGCACAAGGGTTCCTTTTCTCCACATCCTCGCCAATACTTGTTTCTTGTCATCTTGATTTTAGCCATTCTAATAGTCATGAGGTGATAGCTCATTGTGGTTGTTGTTTTTAAGTTTATTTATTTTGAGAGAGCACAAGCAGGTGAGGGGCAGAGAAAAGGGGGGACAGAATCCCAAGCAGGCTCCGCACCCTAAGTGCAGAGTCTGACGTGGGGCTTAAACCCATGAACCACGAGGTAGTGACCTGGGCTGAGTTTCAACCAACTGAGCCACGCAGATGCCCCTCTCATTGTGGTTTTGGTTTGCATTTCTCTGATGATGAGTGAAACCACCAGCAAAATAAAATGACAACCTACTGAATGGGAAAAGGTACTTGCAAATGGCATCTGTGATAAGGGGTTAATATCCAAAATATATAAAGAATTCATACCACTCAACACCAAAAAACCCAGATCAGTCCAATTAAAAAAAGGGCAGAGGATCTGAGTAGACATTTTTCCAAAGAAGACATGCACATGGTCAACAGACATATGAAAAGATGCTCAGCATCACTAATCAAAAGTGCATGCCCTTTTAGTGTCTTCTCTTTCTGCTTTTGCCCTTGCGTTCTCCTTCTAAAGATTCGTCTTCACCTGTGAAACTTTTTTCTTTCCCTTTTATTATTATTATTTTTTTTGCTCATTCAGCTAGATTCAACCTAGCTATCAACTTCTAGAAAATGTCTTCCCTAACATTCATATGGCTGCATATCCCTTTCTCTCTGTGTTTCTTTAATATCCTTTGAATATATGTATCGTTGTTTATATAAAATGTTTAATATTTATATATCATTTGTCTGTATTCTACGAGGTTGTGGACTTCAGTAAAAACTGAGTTCTGTTTATCTTCTCAGAAACCACTACAATGACCAACAGATGCTAAGTATTCTTTCAGTAATTAGTTTTTGTAGATATTCTATAAATTCCTACATAAATAAATGATTTCATTATATCTGAAAATCAGCTCTCTGAGTTAAAAGGCAGTTAATGCCTTTATTTCACAGATAAAAGAGACTGAGGTCTGGCATCTCTAAGGCCGCCATTCTCGTAAGTCCTGCACTGGGACTGGGAGCCACTTCCCCTGATTTAACGTTCTCTCACTTTGCAAACTTTATTTTTGTGCAGTAACTCTTGTGAATCATGAATCTTGCAATTTAATTATCTCACATTTATAGGCGACTGAGGGTCTCAAGAATATAAAAGTTAATAATAGGGCAAAAGGTCATTGCAGTAATTCTAGAAAATATGAAGAACCAGATTTATTGGGTAAAAAACAACTTTATTGGAAAGGGTTAATTAATTCTGAGATGAAATACAATTTTTATTTCATGGTAGAAAGCTAATTTTATATGAGTTTTCCCTATAGAGAGAAGAAAATAAAATGTTGGTCACTTTTTGCAATTTGTGAAGCAGTAGTTCTTCACTCCTTGACACCTCCAGGGAACAGTTTTCAACTAAATTGTTCTGACAAAGATTTTGTTCTTTGCCTCTCACATTAATATACTCAGGCATATTTTCATTAGTAAAAGAAAACCAGTTTAAAAAAAAACCCTAGAGAAAACAAAATAGAATATGTGCTTCTTGAAATGACTAAACAGCAGTATATAATTACTTCCTAGTAAAACAAGTATCATTCTTTTCTCATCCTCTTTGTTGTTGATTTCACATTCATATCTTACTATAGACTGTGTGTCTATAATTACATATATGTTTTAAGTACCGAAATAATCTCTAAGATCTATAGCAATTTATCTTATATGTATGTTTATGTATATCAACTTCAGATTAACTATGGATATGTAACTGTGCTTAAAATGATCAACTTCAAAAATTTTTTTTTAAGTTTATTTATTTTTGAGAGAGAGAGAGTGAGAAAGCAGAAGCAGAGGAGTCGAGAGAGACAGAGACCGAAGATTCAAAACACCCTCTGCACTGATAGCCCTAAATCGGCACTGGAACTCATGAACCATGAGATCATGACCTGAGCAGAAATCAGACACTTAAACAATTGAGCCACCCAGGCACCCCTGAAATGATCAACTTTTAAGTTATATGAGAAATACCAATGGAAATGGATAGATTTAAATATATAAAAGTAGGGGCGCCTGGGTGGCTCAGTCGGTTGAGCATCCAACTTCGGCTCAGGTCATGATCTCATGGTTTGTGACTTCGAGCCCCGCGTCGGGCTCTGTGCTGACAGCTCAGAGCCTGGAGCCTGCTTCCGATTCTGTGTCTCCCTCTCTCTCTGCCCCTCCCCCATTCGTGCTCTGTCTCTCTCTGTCTCAAAAATAAATAAACGTTAAAAAAAATAAAAAAAAATAAACATATAAAAGTATAAATTTTTGGCGTAATAAAAATGAAATGAAAATGAAAAGAAATATGGCCACTTGGGAATATATATTCATTCACTGACTGAGAGTAAGTAGCTTAATTTATGACTGTGATTCTTAACTTGGAATTCATGATAATAGGAATCTTCTACAGGGAGGTCAGTGGACCCTATGAAACTGTATGTAAATATGTCTGTATAGACATTTTTTAATGTAGAGAATGATCATTATTTTATCAGGTAGTCAAATGGAGTCCACAACTTGAAATGTTTAAGAACTAGTGATTTATTAGCTCATTCCAGTTAATTTTAAAATATCAAGTGTTCAATAGATTCATGAGGAGAGGATATAAACAAATATTTTGATAAATGTAGAAACATGTAGAAGAAGTTTCTAAAACACGTCCTACTAAATTAGGTTCTCATTAACATGAGCATCAACTATCTCCTTATATCTAAAGAAGTAGCAGTTGCTTTAAAAATAAAAGTACCAAAGCGTCTATCAGCAGCATAACCTCATTCTTTCTAGTACCACTAAAAATTGGTATGACCACTGGTAAGGTAATATGACAATATTTAGTAAAAGCCATAAAAGTTTTTTTTTTTTTTTTTTTACTATTGATCCGTTATTCTGGGGCAATTATATACCAGAAACTGAAAGAGAAAACATGAAGATGTTCATTGTGGTGGAATCTCTAATAGCAAACAAAAGGAAATGGCAGCCCATATGATATTTATGATAAAATAAGTTTAAAAAGGCAGAATATTATTGTGACAATGTAAAATATATATTTATGGGGATTGTAATATGTAGACACATAACCTTAGAGTGATAGTTTAGTATCAATTTTAATATTAATTTTAATATTGGGGCACCTCGGTAGCTCAGTCAGCTAAGCATCCAACTCTTGATTTTGGCTCAGTTCATGATCTCATGGTTCCTGAGTTCAAGCACCCATTGAGCTATGTGCTGGCAGCATGGAGCCTGATTGGCATTGTCTCTCTCTGCCCCTCCCCCACCCACATTCTCTCTCCCTCTCTCTCTTTCAAAATAAACTTTTAAAAGATATTAATTTTAGCGTTAATTAATTTAATTATCTTAAAAATGTTTCCATAATATTAATCTATGGCAAAACTTGAGCACTAAATATCAATTAGTAAGTACAGGAGCCTTATTATTTAAAATATTAACAAACAGATCATCTAACATCTTAAGGAAGGTTCATATTTCAAATCTGGATAAATCCATGTAGATGTGCAGGTTGTAGACTATAAAATTCCAGGATGTCATTCACATAGATTACAGCATACATGGAATTCCTTGGATTGTTTCAAATAGAGGCTCTGAAATCATGGTTATTTTGTATTTGTGTTAATACGTTCAACTTTTGTGACTTCGATTATCTTATGGCACTCCATATTATCTATGCGAAGTTGTTGATGTGAAAAGCCATGGACTTTGATTCAAATCATCTGTATCAGGTTCATGTCTGTGATTTACTGGCTTTATTCCTTCTGAGCTTGAATTTTTTACTGTATAAAATGGCAAATTTCATATGGATTGAGATGACATATATAAAACAGCTCTATGAACAATAGGATACTAATAAATGTTATATATTTTATAATAAAATCAGTCATAATTCACTAATAGCATATTTTTCTTGTATTAAAAACGAAATAAACAAGAAGACCTGGTGAAGATGTTTGTATGATGAAGTTCACCTTTAGTGCTGTTTACACAGGAGATGCATACTCTTTTGCACATAATATCAAGGTTTCCCTCCTGCCTTCAAGGCCTGTCTACAAATCACTCTTTGTACATATAATTGAAATCAATAAAAATATTGCTTTACTACCTACTTTTCACTGAAAAGTACATGGAATAGATCTCTTCAAATGTCTTCCTATTCAGCTTCTGATGAAGGTGGTTGGGCTTGTTTTAAAACCTTAAAACGTGTGCCTTCAAATGACTCCTTTACTCTCCTGTGTCTGACGGGATTTACACGCACATAGAAGAAAAAATAGGTAGCATTGCAAGTGAAGCCATTAACTTTTAGGAAAATGGGTATATGCCATTGAGACATAGATGTACTCACAAGTCTTCCTGCAGCAAGTCCATGAAAATGGTGAAAAGTTTGACCATTTGAAATGTTTTGTTAATTTATTTTCTTATTATCAGAAGGGTAGTACTGAATTTAGGGAAGTATATTCACAAGAGGCTAGATTAGTTTCAGAAACTATTACTATTTTTATTTATCCACACTTGTCAACAAAGAAAAAACTTCCATATTGTAACCATGATTTATCATGCACTGTATACTTAATGCTGATATTTGGCCCAGTGCATAGTAGTTTGTGCGACTAATGAAAATAAGAAAAAAGGATTTTGTGATGCTAAATAAAATTTTGTCATCCTGGAAAACAGTTTTAGGTTTATTATTCATCCACTGTTATGTCATATCACTTAAGAGTATCCACTTATAGATTAATAATGTGCTTTAAAGATAAACAGATGTTTTTAGTACATGGATACGTTTGTCATAGGACAGTTGTTCTTTACAATAGACCATCTTTTTTAGGGAGAAGTAGTGGAGATTTACTGTTGAAAAAGAATACGCCAGCAAATGAGGTTATTTTGTTAGGGCATTTCAATAACAGTTCTTTTGACCCAATGTAAATAAAATGTAAAACCTCTCCATTTCAAATCTCTCTCAGATGTACTGATTTATTAAACACTAATTAACATGATTGCATTTCCAGTAATTTAAAGGTAGGCTTTGGCTTTAGAAAAGGATTTCAGTAAATCAAGATTGATTATTTTTCTGTCCATTTAACTCCATACTAATTTCCAACCTGAAGAAAAAGACATAATTTTTAAAAGTCCGAGTTCTGTGAAGCTGTTTCTTAATAATTTTCCACCGTAATCTCTTGGTACAGGAAGCCCTTGGAGATTTTTCCTTTGAGTATTTATATGTAATCCACCAAGGATATCATTTGCATTTTGATTTGAAATTTCCTGACTTTTGGATGCAAAGAGGTAGTGGAAATTTTGGAGTTGTGAGATATCCCCTCCTCTAAAGCATTTGCATGTTTATCAAATGTTTGCTGAGATCTTGGTTTGTGCAGACAGTGCCAGTTTCTGGGATGCAAAACCATGCTCCTGTAAGGGGAGGGGCTGTGCCAGGGGCCCTTATTACAAAAGAGGGGAAAATCATTTCTCTGTGGACTGGGGATGGAGGTGAGGGTGTAAGAGGAAAAGCACTGGAATAGTTTTTCAGAAGAGATAACAGATAATGGGTTCTTCTGATAATACTAGAGTATTGACGGACCATAGGATAATAAGTAGTATCTGCTTGGGCGCCTGGGTGGCTCAGTAGGTTAAGCGACCGACTCTGTCTCAGGTCATGATCTCACAGCTCCTGAGTTTGAGCCCTGCGTTGGGCTCTGTGCTGACAGCGTGGAGCCTGGAGCCTGCTTCAGATTCTGTCTCTCCCCCTCTCTCTCTGCCCCTAACCCACTTGCATTCTGTCTCTGTCTCTCTCAAAAATAAGTAAACATTAAAAAAAAATAGTATCTGCTTTATTCATATGAGACTACTTTTCTGTAATGCCTTTATATAATTTTGGAATGAGTATAGATTTGACCATATCCATTATTTTTCACATCTCATTTTAGTTTGGATGCCTAATACCAACATCACTTCTGTTTAACTTCATTATCAATGAGTTTAATACCAGCTATAAAATAACACTAATGCATAATAACTGAGAGTTATTTTGGTTGTGAAATATCATATTCAGAATTCTTAACTCTTAATCTTTTTAAAATTTTACATTACAGATGAAAGAGAAGATGTTCAAAAGAAAACATTCACAAAATGGATAAATGCACAGTTTTCTAAGGTAAGGATATTTTGTTACTTCTCTTTTAAGATAGAATGTTAGTGATTGAATTTTCAAAATGAACTCTACCTGTGTAAATTTAAATGTCCATATTGTTTTTATCATAATGTCATTTTGCTTTAGCTGTGCAAATGTGGGAATATTATGTTGACTTTTAATTAAGTAAAAAGCTGCAGAATATATGGTAAAGAGAAATCATTTAATTAGAGAAAATGTGTCTTTGAATCTTAATGATAATGTGAGTTTCTTTAATTACATCAGTCATCGAAGAATCATAACAGCAGTCTTCCGCCAAGTAGTTGGTATATGTCACACATTAGCAGAAGATCTGAGGGACTTTTACTGTCTGGAAGTGATCATTTTTTTGTCCCTTTTGGTCTTTACCAGCTCATGAAAAACTCGTAGAACTGCCTTGACTCTGTTTGGCCCTGTCACATAGGGCATGTGTCAAATAATTTAAGATAAGAAGATTCTCCTCTTTTTCTGCAGGCATCAACCCATGCTCTTCATAAAATTTATTTTGCAAATGCAACTTAATTTATAATCCATAGACGGCACAACTCCAGATAGTTATGTGTGAACACAAAGTAAAATGTTCTTACCTTGAAAACTAGCAGTAAGAGTACCATGTAAGGAGGTTTATGTACATTTTGAGGTTAGAAAGACTTGGATTTGTATTTAATAACTCTGAATTTAGGCAAATCTAATGTCTTGTGAATCATTTTTCCATCATGTATATGAATATACATATATATTGTCTACCGAACAAATCAACTCCTAATAATGGAGATAGAAAGGTAATAAAATATGGTCCCCATATTCAAGCTTCAGGAGAAGTAAAAGAGCTAATAATGGTTATTTTGCATGTGATAAGGAGGATTAACAGGGTCAAGATAGGTGAAAATTCTGACCACAGTGCCTGACGGGCTTAATGTATGTGAATCACTCTCTTCATGGTTCTGTCTTTTTTTATAAAAAGTCTTGGGAATGGATCCAGAACAGTCTACTGGGAGAGGCAATATAAAAAGTGTTCCCGGGGCGCCTGGGTGGCTCAGTCGGTTGAGCGTCCAACTTCACTCAGGTCATGATCTCACGGTCCCTGAGTTCGAGCCCCGCATCAGGCTCTGTGCTGACAGCTCAGAGCCTGGAGCCTGCTTCAGATTCTGTGTCTCCCTCTCTCTCTGGCCCTCCCCCCGTTCATGCTCTGTCTCTCTCTGTCTCAAAAATAATTAAATGTTAAAAAAAAAATTAAAAGAAAAAAGTGTTCCCATTACTATTACAAAAGGTTTTCAAGTATCATCCATTGTTAGTGATACTTTGTGGCAGAATTTTTGCCAGGTAATCTTCAATATTTTAGCAAGAAGTAAAGTTACTGAATTTTAAATATGCAAATTTCATTTACATTTACTTAATTAACAAGCAATAAGTTGTTAATACGGAACTTTACATAATAAACATAAAACAGGAACACATATTTTAGAAATCTAAACTTTTTTGGAACTAAGTAGGTACAAGTAATAAAAAAAGTTGTAACAACACTAATGGAGAAGAATAAATGAAAGCTAAAGTCAGAAATATGTAGGACAGGAATTCCTAATTCCCATAATATATACCAGATGGATGTATATGGGGTGTGTATATATATATATATATGTATATATATATATATATAGATGTTTATTGCTATATCTACTGGTCTCATTAAAATTTTCTAATTTTGGGGGCGCCTGGGTGGCGCAGTCGGTTAAGCATCCGACTTCAGCCAGGTCACGATCTCGCGGTCCGTGAGTTCGAGCCCCGCGTCGGGCTCTGGGCTGATGGCTCGGAGCCTGGAGCCTGTTTCCGATTCTGTGTCTCCCTCTCTCTCTGCCCCTCCCCCGTTCATGCTCTGTCTCTCTCTGTCCCAAAAATAAATAAACGTTGAAAAAAAATTTTTCTAATTTTGGAATTTTGAAACAGGCAATGGATAAAAGTTTTCAAACAAACATACACACAAATCAGAATCATACAGAGATTTTTTGAAATAATAAATGTGACATAATAGTATGAACCTTTGAATTAAACCAATGAGTTGTTTTAATAAGGTGTGTAAACATAACCAAGACAAACACTGTGAATTCTCATTCCCACAGATCTACCTAGATCATTACTCTCTATACATTGGTGTTTCAGGTATCATTTACCACAACTCACATTCTACTATACAAACCATAGCTTGATATGCTGCCTTCTGTAAATACTTTGTTGGCACTGCCTTAGAGCAATTTTTCCCTACCCTTATGAGGGCCTATATTTTAAAGGTTGTGAAATAATTACATGTATGAGTGCATTGAGTGTTTTGTCCAAAGTATCCCCACCTCCAAATTCAACTTCTGCTTATTCCATTTATTTTCTAAATGTTCTCCCTCAACCTGTTACAGTTGGATCAGGAGAGTCACCAAAGTTTCATATTTGGGAAATATACTAGGTATCAGAAATATAAATATTTACAAAGACAAAAGGTATTTAGAGATAAAATTTATATATGTGTGTGTTGAATTTTCATTTAGAAAATCTGAAGATACATTTTCCATGTTACCTGATTTTTTCTTGTCAAGACTTCAAGTAATGACTAAGCTTTTGTAGTGAGAATTATGAGAAAGCTAATTGAGTCAGTTTATACCAATTGATGATACCAAAAGATCAGCATAACTGAGACATGTCAACTGACACATATTTTTACTACATGGCATTCACCAGAATTCCAGGCCTGTATGAGACACAAGATTAGTTTAAATTCAATCTTCAGATCTAATGGAACCTACACATTTGGGAGATACTGGATAATTACTAAATGGAGTAGCCCTGAGTGGGCTGTACCGGTGAGAGAGTGGTAAGCCCAGTACTCTGGGCTAGAATGAATCTAGAAACCTGTATGAAGAAAGCTCTACTGACTGAGAGACTCTATAGAAAAGATCCTCAAAGAGCAAACCACTCGAGACAGAAAATTGGATGCCACTGAATGCAGGAATGTATATTTTCTTTGTAACCCCAATGATCTGAACCAGTGCACTAAATAAATATAATAAATGCAATTTGGACAGTAGTACAAAATTTAAGTATATGCTAAGTTTAAGGAAAGAGGAACAATTCTGACAGAACAATGTATTGAAGAAGACTTTAAAAGAGAGACAAAGCAGTGAAAAATTATTATCTGTCTGTGTGGTAAATTAGACCAGAGAATACACATATAATAATAAAAATGAATACAATAAGTTACAGTGCTTAACAGTGACGTTCACACACATTCATTTATATAATATTTGTAAAGTATTAAGAGACCACAAAGTAGTTCACCATTATTTTATGAAGTTACATAAGGGATATTTAAGGGGGGAAATGTGACTAAATAAAGCTTTATGGTGTTGTGTCATTTGAAGCCAAATGTGCCTGTGTAGTAAATCCAACTAAGTTTTCACTTTTCCAGTACGATTTTAAAATAAACTCTATCTCTTCTTCAAAAGAAGTCATCTATTAACTTTCAATTCCAAAAATTTCTACTAGAATATGATTTATCACATCTATTCTATAAAGATGAGCAAACATTATAAATCTCCACGTAAACACAAAACCATTGCTATGTAAGATTAATTCAAGGTGAATATTATATTCATGTAATTTGTAGATATTTTACAATCCTAAAAATGTTTACTGTTTACCGCAAATATGATTCACACAGTAGGAATCGCACAGGTTCATTCACACAAGCTTATTTAAGGAAAGTATACTTGAAATTATCACCCAAAATAGTTTTGTCATAAAACTTGTTTGTTGTTTGTGTTAGAGAAAAAGCAGTCTTTGCTGGGAAATATTTACTACTAAATCAACTGAAAGATTTAAACTACCTCCCAGTGAATTGTATGATGATGGTTTTGATCCTACATTGGATTTAGTGATTATCTTTGTTTCTGTCCTCCAACTGCACTTTTCTGTCTGATTCTTCCCAAAGTAGTAGACGTCTTGATATTTTATTTAAATTAAGTAGAAATGTGTAATTAGTTTTGTCTGTGAACTTCCCAATGGCCTATGATATGATGACACGTTTATATCTTCATTGCCACAGCGTATATATCTATACCTAAAGAGCCAGATTTTACCCTCTGGGGATAATGATAATACAAGATATAATTAACTGGTCTAACATACATTTCCCCCCAAATTTATCATTATTTATCTCCTAGCCAACATGATAAGCATGATGTCATACAGATTAACGCTAAAATTGTGAGTCAGTAAAGCAGGCTTCTTTACACAGCTCTCTATCATGAGACTTAGGAAAAATTTCACTGTGTTGAATTTATTTCAGAAAGAAAGGTAAACATAGAATAAGAAAAATGCTTTGAGTCTTATTTCCCTTATATGTCCATGTCTGCTTTCTAAGAAAACATATTAAAGGAGCTTTGTAAATACTAAAACATAAACAAAGAATATTGCCATTTTTGTTACCGTGTAGTATATTTTCTGAATTGAAGGATCATATATTTATGCAATTTTCCTGGATGGTTGCTCACTTCTTTCTTGAACACAATTTTGGCTACTTTCCTCGGACAGAACGGGGAGAGTACAACATTTATTTATGTTTTATTATCCTACTACACTCTGTATGCCAATCCATGCCCTCAACACACATATGCACATGAACATACATGGGCTCACACTCAGTAAGCATTTTATATGTTTAAAATGAATCAGCTTCATTATACAAAAAGAAACATAATGAGACATAGAAGCAAAACTGTTTTTCTGAAATAGGTAGCAATATGTATACGTTTACTCTGTGTCAGTTCAAAACTGATATACAGCTAACAAATTTATATACAGCTCCTACTCAAGGGGCCTGATATAACATAGGTGATAGAAGTATTGTATTCTAGAAGGATCACCATAGAAATAAACTCCCCACTCTGTCCCTGGCTTCCTGTTTGTCCCTACTATTTGGTATCTGAAAGAATTAGTTTACTAAATAAAATGAAGGGCAGTGAACTGTATCTCTGGATCATGATAAGCAGCTATTCAGGAGGAAAATTTTCCTTTACCCTGAAATGTTCTTTTGGCTGGTCTAAGAATTAAATTGATATGAGACAGGTTAACAGGAGAAAACAACAACAACAACAACAACAATAAAGGTAAATTACATGCACACTTAAGACCAGTGGTAACACGGAGATCCCCCAAAAACGACCAAGGCCTGCAGCTTTTATACATTTTAGACAAAAGAGATGACAGAATAAAGAAACCTATGTTTGGAAGCTTCAATTGATAAGGAATTTTAAATAGAATTTGTGCTGGGGTAGCAAATTAGTAAAAGTGACAAGGTTTATTTACATAGCCTCTGGTTTATATAGTTTCTTTAGCCCTTAATTCCCTGTCTCTGATGGTAAGAACGTCTCTTTACCTCCCGGCACAGAGAAGATAACTTGTAGATGAGACATTTATTTCCTGCTTTCAGAGGGACAAAGGAAAGTCAGAGTGTTCTTCTTAGAGCCCTCTTTCTTAAGTAATTTTAATTCAAAGTAATAATATGCCACCATGGCATGTCTTAGGGAGACCTTCCCTGAGCCCTAACACAGCACATACAATGCTTTGATAACACTTGAATTATTTGGTACAGTTGTTTGGGTGAGATGAATATTGGTACAGGAAACTATAGACCTCCTCATTTCTGAAATTGTGCAGATTAGAAACTTTGTTCCTGTATATCCTCATATTAATTGCACTATTCAATAATATCTTTATGGTTGTTCTAGTGATATCATGAGATAAGTATTCACTGTGAGTGTAGGCAGCTTGCTTGAGGTAAATGGAAGCTGGAACCCAAGAAACTGGACACTGAAATCCATGGTATTTTCCATATCTGTGAATGTTGTGACAATTATTCCATCTACCAAGTGCTCTGCTTTTCTTGGGACTCATCTCAGAATTGATAAGTTTGAGGACATTGAAAACTTGAGAGTAGAAGGAGTTTAATGCTTGCAATACCAGGAGATGCTTTATAATCTACCTTCAAAAGTTTAGTAACCCCATAACTCAACTGTTGTTGAGGGAGATTTGTAATTGATTATTTCCAAATGATTTCTGATATATTAAATGTGAATACTAGCACTTGCTGAGTTTGGGTAAGTGAAGTAATCTAGTTATCAATATAAATAGCTACGTTGTGAGTATTTTTATTTATTAATATGAATTTTTATTTCCACTGATCACAAATTATTGTGTATAAGAGAGAATTTAAATATTTATTTAAAATAATCTTAGGAGAAATATGAAATATTGCTTTACTGGCATTGTGGACTCTTAACATCTACACTAGATGTTAAGATGACTTCTAGAATGATGTGTCTGTGTTTGTAATTGAGATAATTATGCTAATGGTCTAATCCACTGAGAACCATTCCCTTAAATGTTTTCTTGAATCTAATCTTTGCAAAGCACCCAAGTAAGAAAGAACATCATTCAGTTAGTGAAAGGAAAATTGGATTGTGATAGGTCTCACTATTTTTAATGAAAGACAAATAATTTATTGTTTATTTTGTAGGTTTGTCTTAGAAAGATGTTCTTTATTAACGCACTGTTTCTGAGTTCTTAATAATTCTAGATAGTTTTAGAAGGTACACATGTTTTGCTCTTTAAGCTATGATGGTCTGAAATGTCTTATAAGAAAATTGGAATTGTTGATTGCTATACCCTTATAGTATAGAGTGGTTTCAGTGGCAGGCATATTTAGCTGGAAAATGTAAATATTTACCAATTAGCATGATTGTTCCTAGGGAAAAAAAAATTTCTGTAGCTGATAGGCAAATGCATTAGTTTTCTGATTTATTTTGTCTTAGGGCCCAGTATAACATTCTAGCAAGACAGCATATATTGAATTTCGTCATTTATTTTCATTTTGAGAAAAATAGTTGGCACTCTGGTACCATCCCAGCAGAGATAGATGGTTGCTAAAGTCACCTTTCAAGATTCAACAAATACCTATTGATATTTGTAGCAGACATATTATATACTGTAAAAAGCACAAGATACCTTATTTTTTCTTTTCTAAAAGATTATTTTCTGAGTGAAGAAACAATTATATATACAACTAATTAAAATAAGATATTTCCTTTAATTTATTACAAGTGTCATGGGAAGAGAAGAAAGAATGACTGCTTAGAGAGGATGACAGCTTTTTGTTGAGAGGTGACATTTAATTTGAGGTTGTCCACACGAAGACAATTTAAAGGGAGGTGAAGTCATCAAGAATTGCATGTGGAAATACAGAACAATTGGGGCACCTGCATGGCTCGGTCAGTTGAGCATCTGACTTCAGCTCAGGTCATGATCTCACAGTTTGTGAGTTCAAGCCCCACATCAGGCTCTCTGCTGGCAGCAAAGATCTGGCTTTGGATCCTCTGTCCCCTTCTGTCTCTGCCCTCCCCCACTCACACTGCCCTCCCCCACTCACACTCTCTTTCTCAAAAATAATAATAAAAAAAATTGTTTTAAACCTGTAGCATAAGGCTGCCTTAACAACAACAAAAAAAACACGGAGTAATTGAAGAAGCTTGGCCTATCAAGTGGTGCATGGCCAAGGAGATCTGTGTGAGCAGAAAATGGAGGATGTGAGAGAACACAAAGCCATTTCTGAATAATTGCATTGTTGTTGGGGCCAGTTGGTCCAACAGTGAGACATTGGTTTAATCATATTAATATTCTCCTTCTGATTGAAAAATGCTAAAACAATAGGCAATGATAGAGCAATTAGACTGCCCTACTACTACCAATCCTTTCTGCAAAATTGAGTATGAAGCCTACATTTTACACTTAGGGAATAGTCATGTGAATCTAAAATGAAAATGCAAGTGGGTTACATTTTTTTTTTTTTGTTGAGTTCTTTGATATCACGCATACTCATTACCATACTGCATCAGAATTACCTAGAGAGCTTGCTAAAACAGATTACTGGGGCTCATTGCCAGAGTTTCTGATTCCATAGGTCTAGCAAGAGAGCCCAAGAACTTGGAGGTTCCCAGGTAGAACTTGTTCCTATTATTAAAATTTTCTACAGCTCTTATGTCAGGTAGTGAGTAAATATTTTGTATATACTGTCTATGCATTAAGTTGTCCTTCATAAAAAAAATCACTTATATTTAAGGAAACATGTTTTGACAGAAATACACACAAAGCCTACATTCATTAACTTATTTATTGAGCCCCTATTACAGGTCGTGTGCTCTAGATGTTTGAACATGGCAGTGGAGAGAACAAAAATCCCTTTAATCATTGAGCCCTATGATTAAGATGAGTGAAACCAAACAAGGAAACATTTAACAAATTATATGACATTCTCTGTATTTTTTTGTCATTTTGTTTTCTTTTTCTGAAACTAGAATAGAGAATTTCAAATAGTGATGGATGCTCAGAGGAATGTTAAAGTAGGGTAAGGAAAGAATAAGGTGGGTTGCTATTTCATATAGTGGATCCTAAGAAGACCTATCTAAAAAGACATATAAGAAACGTGATAGAAGAAAAACAATTCCAGGCAGAAAGAAGAACATGTACAAAGGTCCTGAGGACAGATTGTGTGTTTAAAGGACAACACGGTGCTTGATTTAGAGTGATTGGGGATGAGTACTATGAATTACAGGTGAAATGGTATTGGGGGGACAAATTAGGTAGAACCTGTTGACCATTGTAAAGGTTTTGACTTCCCATGGTAGATTAGGAGCTGAGTGTTTCAAGCAGTGGCTGGAAGCAATGTAAATTATAATGTAAGATATAAAGGTAGAATTTGAGAAGTAAGCTAAAGATTAGTGTAATAATCCACGTTGGGTGTGTATATGGGACCAGAACTAGGTTGGTAACCATGGACCTGGAGGGAAATGGTCATAGTTTGGAAAGTACATATAATGGGATTTATAGACGGACTAGAAGATGTGGAGATAGAGAGAGGGGAGATAAATAGTTTTTCAAATACAATTGGTTTAAAAGTTTTAGCCTGAATGTAAAGAAGGGTAGAATGACTAGTTACTGGAGTAAGAAAGACTGTTCAAGGGGAGCGTTTAGTAGGAAAGTATAGGTAAATTTCTCATGTGAAATCATTGAAAATAATTTTCATTTTACTATATTTTCATGGAATGAGTATTTATTTTCAGTTCCTTAAATTAACCTTAAGATCAAAAATTAAAAAAGCTATCTCAATCTTAAGACAAAAATTATAAGATACAGAGTACCTCTATCACCGTGTGTGTGTGTGTGTATGCGCATACTGCACATGTTTGTGTGAGAAATGTGCATGTAGATCTAGTACATTTGCGTTGGAATTAACTTGATCTTTGTGTCTCCCATATTCTATGTTGGATAGCCAGAAATCAATGGAGTCAGGCTTGATTTACCAATAGTTTCCTTCCTTCCTTCCTTCCTTCCTTCCTTCCTTCCTTCCTTCCTATGTAGGACCTATGTCAAATGCCTTATAATTATTGTTTACATATGTTTTATATGTACTAAATGAGATCCTTGAGGGTCTGAAATTTGACTCAGTCATCATTGCATACTCAGCCCTGAGTGTATTTCTTCCTGGTGTACAATGATAGTCCATAAATATTTACTGAATGAATGGAATGAATGGAAATAAGAAAGGAAGACAGGGAGAGAGGAGGTGAAACTGAAGTTGGTCATACTGGCCATTATCTCAGTCCTTTCTTCTGTCAACACTTTCTCTTTTTTGTTCTTTCATGTCTTAAAATACCATCTCTGTCCAGGGCCTAATCCTGAGCTTGATCCTTAGGATGCATTGCAAGAACTGATTTTTGAGTATACAACTTCCAAATACACATTTGTAACACTGAGCTCAAGACCCACATTTCCAAGTGCTTCCGGAACCTATCCATCAAGCAATGGGAAAGTCCTGGTAGGAGGCCAAGATAATATAAACGAAGAAAACTTATTTAGATGGAAACAACAAGGATTGGTTAATGATTCGTAAAGGGGAGCCAGGAATGAATCTGATGGATGCAAGATAATATCTTGGGACACTAAGCAGATATAGATACTCTAAATTGGGATAGGAACTCAAGAAGAAAGGAGAAAGAGGTATATTTGGGGGCTATTGACCACTTTGCTATTAGATATTCAAATATTTGGTCTAATGTGGTAGGAGGCATTCAGGAAATAAGTATAAAGCCTGAGTTTTAATTCTAAGTTCACCACTTAGTGTAAACTTAAGTAAATTACTAAATATCCATAAGCCTCCACTTCCCCATCAAATATTTATTTAAAATATTAAAAGGTGAGCTAGAAGATACTATAGATCAGACATATTCATTTACAAAACTAAAAACAAGAAACAAATTTAACAAGAAACTTTCAAAACCTGTATTTAAAACTCTTCCTAAAGATTCTAAAGAAAATTCAAAGGGAAAGGCCTACCTTGTTCCTAGCGAGCATGATTTAACATCATAAATATGTCTGTTTCTTTAAGTTAATGTTTAAGTTAAATGACATTGCAGTGTAAGTAACTTTTTCCTTTGGAGTTAGACAAGCTGACTTTAAAGGTCATATACAGGGCACCTGGGTGGCTTAGTCAGCTAAGCGTCCAACTCTCGATTTTGGCCCAGGTCATGATCTCACAGTTTGTGAGTTCAAGCCCCACATCAGGCTCCGTGTTGTGACATTGCAGACTGGCTTGTGGTTCTCTCTCCCCGCCTCTCTCTCTGCCCCTTCAGCACTCTCTCTCTCTCTCTCTCTCTCTCTCTCTCTCTCTCTCTCAAAATAAATAAACTTAAAAAAATAATAAGAAGAAATAAAGTTTATATAGAAAAATAAGAAAAAAAAAAAAAAAGAAAAAAACCCTGAGAGTACTAGTGAAGGGATAGCAAACTCAAAGAAGACATATAAAATTATAATGTAAAATTTTGGGGTAAAAAATCTGTAATATTAAATTTGAATTGAAAATTTCATTAAAAACTCATAACTTCGTTAAATGTATTTTCTTTTTTTTTTTTTAATGTTTATTTATTTTTGAGACAAAGAGAGACACAGCATGAACGGGGAGGGTCAGAGAGAGAGGGAGACACAGAATCCAAAGCAAGCTCCAGGCTCTGAGCTATCAGCACAGAGCCTGACGTAGGGCTTGAACTCACAGACCGTAATATCATGACCTGAGCTGAAGTTGGACACTTAACCCACTGAGCCACCCAGGCGCTCCTAAATGTATTTTCTAAAAATAGATTTCCTGTCAACTGGGAAGGCCTAGTAACAATGGATACACCTTAACTGTAATGATTCTAACAACACTCTGTTCCAACCTGAATGTGTGTGTATATTGGGGGCGGGGAGTGATCTCTCCACACCAGCAGCAATTCTGGGACATCATCTGGGTTTCCTATATTCCACCTCACTGCTGACACTCTTCTACCCAGAAATAGTGTCAGATTCCACAGGTTAAAGATCCAGTTCTACAAGACTGCCCCCACCCAACTTCAGAATTAGTCACCAAGTCCTGGTTGTCACCTGTACTTCTGATCCACTGGCTGTAGATAAGAGATTTCAAAGACTCCCTCCCTAGGTTACATTAATTATCGAGAGCTGCTCATAGAACCCAGAGAAACATTTTACTTACTACATTACCAGTCTGTTAGAAAAGGATGTAACTCAGGATCATCCAGATGGAAAAGCTGCACAAGGCAATGCCTGGGAAAAGGGTGCTGAGCGTCCAGGGTCTCTCTCCCTACATCTCCCATGGTTATCACCCTGGAGGTGTTCCAAACCCCACCCTTTTGTGTTTTTATGGAAGCCTTGTTACCTAGGTATGATTGATTAAATCACAGGCCATTGATAACTGATTCACCTTCTAGCCCCTCTCCCCTCCCCAGTAGGGGTTGGGGGGAGGGATTGGGCAGGACTTTGAATTCCAAACTTCTGATCAGGAAGTTGATTCCCCTGGTAACAGCTCACTTCCTAGATTGCCCAAAGGCTTTCCAAAAGTTGCCTCGTTAACATAACAAAAGACAGCTCTTTGTTCTTATCAGTTAGGATATTCCTAGGGTTTTAGGAGTTCTCTGCCTGAAAGTAGGACAAAGGACAAGTGTTTATTCCTTATTATAAATCACAGTATTACACTGGCACTCAGATGTTCCTTGCTAAGTATCATCCCAAATTAAAAGGAACTACATTTCATTGGAAGAACATCTGATTTCAGATTTTGGGCAGGTAATAGGTGTGAACCTTGAAACCTTTGGTTTCCTCTATACCATTGAGGAGGGCACCTGTTGGGATGCACACTGGGTGTTGTATGGAAACCAATTTGACAATAAATTTCATATTTTAAAAAAATAAATCACTTTTAGAGTTAATATTTTTTCCAGAAATAAATTTTATTTCTTAAAAGAAAAAAAAAAAAGAAACCTTTGGTTTTGTCATAAGGCAAGCAAGTGCATCTCCAAAACTTCTTCTGTTCTATTTACATTTATAGATTTATACCTTTTTAAAAATTTTTCTTTCTGTCTCATTTTACTGACAGGCTTCAGATAAAAATTTTTAAAGTATATCTACACATTCAGACTAATGTGTTTTCCTGATTTTGAAGGAGAAATAGATACATTTAGAAACAGTGAATGTTGGCTTAGATTGTCTCTACTGGTCTTTTCAGGAATCTGGAACATTGTTTATTACCACAAAGGATGGAAATGTTTTATTTCACTATGCCAGTTTTCAGGAAAAATTGATTTAGCCTCTACCTTTTAAGAATAAAGGCAAAGCAGAATGTTTTTTATTACAGATTTTATTACCATAACTGACTTTTGAAGAATTGAATACACTTTTGGAATGTCAGCAATATTCCGTTGCTGTTTAGGTATGCCTCATTATACAGTATGCACATATATTTTGAAAGAAGCAGTTCAAATGAAGATTTCCTCTGATAGTATTCTAAATAAGCTATGTAAGTAGAGTATTATTGTAGTAGACATTGGAAATTTAGTCAGAGCCTATATTTAAGGCATTTTAATCTATCCCCTCAGGATCAAATCTGTCATCTAAGTCATAGTAACCACTAGTTTGGATTAAAAACAACAATTTAGAGATCATTAAGTATATTGCCTGATAGTCTAAGATCCTAAACAGTTACGATATATATTATATTTAGTGCCTTTTCTCTTGTAGGGATGGAAGAATGTTCTTTTCTTCCCCCTGAAGGTTCTTTGGGTGGTCTAATATTTAAACTGATATAAAACAGATTAAATGAAAATTTAATTTCATACATATGGGAGCCCTGAAGATAAGAGACTCAAGGGCAAATTAGGGCAGTTGAGGCTTGTATGCCATCCTGAGCTAAAGAATGGCACAGGGGCCTGGGACTTCAAAGGGGAGGAGGGTATTTCACTCCAAGATAAGAAGAGCAGATAGATAGGTCTCTCAGATCCAAAGTTATTTCTGATAATAGCTGTCTTTCTGGGCCAGGCCCCCTACCTAAATTCTTTTAGGTAGTTAAGAAAGAGGTAAATGTTTTTCTTGAGTCAGCTAGGTGTTGATTGACTTCAGCTCAAAATAATCCACACACCAAAGTGGCATATTTTGGAGTGCCATATTTTAGAGTGGCCTATTTTGCTCCTCCTCACTATTTTATCCTAGTTTTAGGTCGGCTAATCAGCAAGCTCAAATTATAAAACAAATAGTGCTAGCTTTCTTCTGCTCTGCAAAATGCATAAAATCATAAAGATTTTATTCTTCATGCATAACAACATTTGTTGTTTGTTTTCGTGTCGATGAGAAGATGTGTGTGTGTGTCTGCGTGTCTGTGTTTCTTATTCAGTTTTAGGATTTCTGGTAGCAGGTGTCTATGAGAGTATTTTTTTCCATATGTTTTTGAGAAGATAAATCACCCATAGATATTATGGTCTAACTATGTTGCACTGGTCATTTGCATATTATACTCTTAGCTTCTAAGTGAAAAAATATGATGGATCAGATATATACAGGCACAGATGGTAGAGTCAACTCTGCCATTTGCAAAGTATTTTAGTTCTTTTTTTTTTAAATTTTTTTTTCAACGTTTATTTATTTATTTTTGGGACAGAGAAAGACAGAGCATGAATGGGGGAGGGGCAGAGAGAGAGGGAGACACAGAATCTGAAGCAGGCTCCAGGCTCTGAGCCATCAGCCCAGAGCCTGACGCGGGCCTCGAACTCACGGACCGTGAGATCGTGACCTGGCTGAAGTCGGATGCTTAACTGACTGCGCCACCCAGGCGCCCCAGTATTTTACTTCTTGAGTGTGAACAGAACCAAAAGATGAATGAGTAGGTAATATTATGTTTCTTAAAAGATGAATTAGAATTTGGGGGTATAACAACTGGAATGTTATTTTGATTCTTTCACAGTTCTGTATGGTAAACTTTATTAGTATTAATATACAGAGTTGATACCTCTGCTTTTAAAAAACATATGAAGAATAAACATTAAAAATAGAAACAAAAAAGTGTTGAGGAAACTCAGATAAAGCAAGGTACGGAGAAGACCAATGATTGGAATATCAGGATAAAAAGTCCTATGAAAAAATCAAAAGAACTAGGGTTTTCAGCCCAAAATAGAAAATTGAATAAGTGGTACCTTTCTCATGAATTTTTTTCTTAATCCCCTTCACCTATTCTATCCATCCCCTGACCCACCTCCCATCTGGTAACTACTATCAGTTTTTTCTCTGAATATAAGGATCCGGTTTTTAGTTTGTCTCTTTTTTTCTTTGTTCATTGATTCTTCAATTCCATTTATGAGTAAAACCCATGTGGTATTTGTCTTTCTCTGAGTTATTTTACTTAGCATTATATCCTCTAGATCCATCCATGTTGCTGCAAATAGCAAGATTTCATTCTTTTTCTTGCCTGAGTACTATTCCTATATATATATATATATATATATATATATATATATATATATATGTGTGTGTGTGTGTGTGTGTACACATATATACATTATGTATATATACATATATATAATATATGCACACATTATACACACACACACACACACACACACACCACATCTTCTTTATCCATTTATTTACCAATAAGACACTTGGATTGCTTCCATAGTTGGCTGTTATAAATAACGCTGCAGTAAACATAGGAGTGCATGTATCTTTTCACATTAGTATTTTTGTATTCTTTGGGTCAATACCAGTAGTAGAATTAGTGGATTGTATGGTAATGCTATTTTTAAGTTTTTGAGGAACCCCCATACTATTTTCTACAGTGAATACACCAGTTTGCATTTTCACCAACAGTGCATGAGGGCTCCTCTTTTCTACATCCTCACCAACACTTGTTTTTTGTATTTTTAATTTTAGCCATTTTGACAAGTATGAGGTGATAGCTTTTTATGGTTCTGATTTGCATTTCCCTGATAAGACTGATGTCCAACATCTTTCCATGTGTCTGTAGGGCATGTGTGTCTTTGGAGAAATCTCTGTTCATATCTTCCGGCCATGTTTTAATTGAATTATTTGGGGTTTTTTTTTGTGTTGAGTTGTGTAAGTTTGTTGTATATTTATCGATATGTCATTTGCAAATATCTTCTCCATTTTGTAGGTTGTTTTTTAATTTTGTTGATTGTTTCCTTGCTGTGCAAAAGCTTTTTATTTTGATGGAGTCCCAACAGTTTATTTTTGGTTTTGTTTCCCTTGCCTCAGGAGACCTATCATATAGAAAGATGTTGCTATGGCCGATGTCAGATAAATTATTACCCATGTTCTCTTCGAGGATTTTTATGGTTTCAGGTCTCACATTTTGGTCTTTCACCCATTGTGAGTTTATTTTCGCACATGGTGTTAAGAAAGTGGTCCGGTTTCATTCTTTTGCATTTTGCTGTCCAGTTTTCCCAACATCATTTGGTGAAGAAATTGTGTTTTTCTCATTGCATATTCTTGCCTCCTTTGTTGAAGATTAGTTGACTATGTAATTGTGGGTTTATTCTTGGGCTTTCTGTTTTGCTCCACTGATCTGCACGTCTGTGGTTGTGCCACTACCATACTGTTTTGGTGACTACATATTTGCTGGATTTCTTGAAACCCGGGATTGTGATACCTCCAGTTTTGTTCCTCTTTTTGAAGATTGCTTTGGCTTCATATTTGTTCTTTTTTTTTTTTCAACGTTTATTTATTTTTGAGACAGACAGAGACAGAGCATGAATGGGGGAGGGGCAGAGAGAGAGGGAGACACAGAATCAGAAACAGGCTCCAGGCTCTGAGCCATCAGCCCAGAGCCCGACGCGGGGCTCGAACTCACGGACCGCGAGATCGTGACCTGGCTGAAGTCGGACGCTTAACCGACTGCGCCACCCAGGCGCCCCTCATATTTGTTCTTAAAAGGCTTTCTTTCATTTTGCTTAAATTCATTTTTAATGACCTGGATTTGCTAATTAGGTTTTACATACATGTAAAATTAATACTACGTAATAAAGAGTTGGTTGAACACACAAAGATAGTCTCTGATAGAGTAATATATAATGGAAAGAACCTGCAAAGGAGCCATCTACCTTTTCTCTACGCAAGAAAAAAAAAATAGTCTGAGAACTCTGAATGTCTAAACCCCTTGAATCATAATGGGAACTAACTCAGATCATTTGTGAGTAGTTTTCAGTATTTGCAAAAGACTGAAAAAAAGCAAATCTTTTCAGCAGTTAAATCTAAATAGTCCAACTTAAACTGCTCTTAAAGCTGAGTGTCCCTGTTTCAGAATTATCGCCATAGTCATAAAAGCCCTGGACAATTCACAGGCATTGCCAAACTGTCATAGTCCTTGAAGTCCAAAGAATGAGGCACAGGAGTCTTTTAACATTTCATAACTCTGTGTGCTCATTCTTCCTAATAGACAGGACCCAGCATCTATGGATCTTAAAACACCATTCAGAAAGTCAATCCTGCTTTCCCTGACAGGAATTGTCGTCTGAGCACAAAAAATCTTTCCACAGAATTCATTTCCTATATCAAGTACTCACAGCCCCATTTTTATCATGGAGTTACATGCCCAAGTAGGAGAAGAAAGACAATTTTCTTTTTCCTTCCAGATTCTTAGGTGACACCTCCCTCCGATAAGAAGAGAAATTAACACGAGAAGAAAAATATTTAATTTCATTCCTATACACAAGAACCCCACAAGGATAAGAGAGTGAAAGGGAGGAGAATGTGTCACCCCAAAATATGCCAGTTTGGCAAGTGATTGTTTTGAATTCAAGTTTTTAAAGAAACAGTCAGTGCAAGAAGGACACTCTGGCCTTCCTTTGTCTCCTTGAAAGTAGAAAATGAATCTCCCATGTGATATGTACCCTCCCTGTATAGGAGGGTAGAAGGCATCCTCATCACCACAGATAGGGAGTTCAATGCCAAGATGGCCATTTAAACAGATCTTATTACTTTATTAATTTGCTACCCCAATCCCAAAGCCCTTTGTCTTGTTAATTCTTCAGAAATTTCTTCTTTCCTTGCCTAAAAGATACAAAAGCTGCCAGCTCTAGCCACTTCTTTGATTCTCCTTTGTTTAGGAGCTCCCATACATATAAACTTAAATCTGTTTTCACCTGTTAATCTCTTATATCAGTGTAATTATTAGGCCAACCAAAGAACCTGGAAGAAAAAAAGGGAAAAGTTTTCCTCCCCTGCCCAACTCAGGGGCAGTCAGGCAACTGTGATTCCTTAGCCATCCTGAGCTAAGCAATGGGATGGGAGTGTAGAGATTCAAAAGGGAGTCAGACGCTTCTCAGGAAGGTCAGAAGAGGAAATGTTTGGTAAACAAATCCTTGCCTTGCCCTGCCCTGCAGATAAGTCTCTCAGAAGAAAACATTATCTCTGGTAGTAGCTCACTTCCTGCCCCCTGGTGAAATTCTTTTAGGCCTCTAAGGCGGAGAGAGAAAGCTTTACCTTGTCTTCCAGGTCTTGATCCCCTGCAGCTCAAAACATTTCTTATGCCAAAAAGACATGTGTTGGGGTGTCATATTCTGCTCTCCCAACACTTCATCCTCTATCTTATCAGTAGGGGACATTAGAAGAGTACCTGGCACACAGTAGAATCACAATAAATATTGCTGCATAATCAATGAATGAGGAAGTGAATAGTGGATTTATTTCAATAAAATACAAAGCTAAAACCTTGAGAAGTTTGGTAACATTGTCCCATAGAAATACAATGTGGACCTTTTATGTAAATAAAAAATTTCTTGTAGCCACATTTATAAAGTAAAAAACAAAAACAAAAAAACAGCCGAAATTATTTTAGTAATACATTTTATTTAATCCAACATATCTAAAATATTATGTTTTTTAACATGATCAATATACTGATTTTTAAAGAGAGATTTTACCATAGTTTTTGAATTACCTCTTTAAAATAGGTCGTGTATTTTACACTTAGAGCACATTTTAGTTTGGAAGAGCCGTATTTTAAGTGCTCGATGGCCACACATGTCTAGTGACTATCATATCAGACAGCTTATCTTTAGGAGGGTATTAAAATATTTTGACCAGATCAGGAAGATACTAAAGTTATTTCCACCAACATGTACCAAACCCAGTTCCCTGGTTCGTCCTAACTGCAAAAGAGACTAGAAAAGGTAGCTACAGAGGTATCTTCAAGAAATTTTTAGACAGCCTAAGTGCAGTATATTAGAATGTTGTCTAAAGTCTCACTTTATTTGAGGTAATTGCATGTAACTGACAGGAGCTACATTGAATAGCATAGGATGTACTGGTTTAAGCCAAGCTCAAACCATATGCAATGAACAGTATTGGCTAAAGCACATTTTTTAAGAACTGAATTGAAGAAAAAATATGAAACTTTACTGTGAAAACTACCTTCGCTGTCCCAAAGCAGTAAGTAAAAACACAAAATTTATTACTGATTTTCCTAGTTTGGCTTATAAACTGATATTGAATTTGTTACATGATCCATGTTTCTCAATTGTCTTAACATTATGTAGGACTAGTCCAGGAAATGAAACAGAAAAAAAGAGAATGAAATGTACCTTTCATTGAAGTTGGAAGGGGGAATAAGAAAACTTCCACTTCTTTGTTTTCTCACTCAAAACGTGGACCTGAAAGTTTGAACTTGTAGCATTGAATCTGTTCTCACATTGTAGCAGGTTTCTCACACAGATTCGTGACACCAAGGCTTTGCTTTATAGGAAGGAACTTTATTTGTGCCTGTACGGGCTCACTTGGGTTCATACCTGAAAAGCTGAGTCCCAAACGCCGGGTGGTGTAGCCTTTTACACATTTTCTACTTCTTTGTCTCCCATACATGGGTAATGTATGGACAGACAGTCTGATAGGGTGGTCTCATGTTACACGGTCCTGAGGGATGTCAGCTCTGCACTTGGCCAAGTTGTCTTCTCTTATGTTTCCTTAGAGAGGGGACTCTACCACAATATCAACTGCCTAGATCACAAACAGGATTTACTGAGAAAACATTTTTTTTTCAAGTGACTCAACCTTTTATTTTTCTTCACTGGTCATCAGTGAAGGAAACTCAAGGGCACTCATAATCATATAAGTACATGCATTACCAACCTCATCAACAGAACACTTTTAAAAATAAAATTTTCCCCCACATTCTCCCTATCATGATCACCACCAATATACTTTCTTTGAAGTGACCAGGTTTTTAACGGAGATAGCTACTGTTTTTTGGTAGAACTGTATCTATAAATCTTAGAATGCTGTAAGAATACTGAATTTCTAGCCATTTCTGTTTTTGAGTTTCATTCTTCAAACTATGACAGCATGTAGAACAGTTATTGACAAAGTGTCTAGAACTTCCATTATTAGCCTATAGACTGTAGTTTGGGTGGGTACTCTGCGCACCTTGTATCACTAGCTATGCGGCCCTAACAGATAGCAGGTACTCTAGAAATATTGATGTTAAGAATAAAGTAATTCACGTAAGAAATTCTTTTCACTATTTAGCTACTGTAGAAGTTGTTGCATATGGTCCTTTCCAGTTGTGAAAAATGTGGGACTCAACAATATGAGGAATTGATGATTTTTTTTAAGTGTTAAAAAAGTCATTTTAATTTTTCCAAGACTTTCAATAAATTAATAAAAGTACATAGAAAATAAATAAAACAATAGAATACGTATGTAGCATTTATAACAATTTAACTATATTAGGTAAAAAGCTAAAGATTTCCACCCAGACTGAGAAATTTTTTTAAAGTATATTTATTTTGAGGGAGAGGGCACAAGTACAAATGGGGGAGGGGCAGAGAAAGAGGGAGAGAGAGAATCCCAAGTGGGCTCCACACTGTCAGTGAAGAGCCTGATGAGGAGCTCGAAACCATGAACTGTGAGAACATGACCTGAGCTGAAATCAAGAGTTGGAGGCTTAACCGACAGAGCCACCCAGACACCCCAAGAATGGGAAATTTTTTTAAGTATGCACATAACTAGATATGATAATCTTATAGTATTGAGAGCTCTGCGTAATTAAATAGAATATTTATAACATAGGAGAACATTTTTTTACATGTTTGGTTATTTTGAAAGAGAGAGAGAGCTTGTACACAGGCAGGGGGAGGGGCAGAGAGAGAGAATCCCAAGCAGGCTCCACGCTGGCATGTAGAGTCCATTGGAGGGCTCGATCCCATAACTGTGAAACCGTGACCTGAGCCAAAACTGACTGAGCCACCCAGGCACCCTTAGATGTACTTTTTTAAAAAAGACAACACTGGGTATACTATACATAGGTCAAATCATCACAGTCTACACTTTAACTTATTATTTTGTCACTTAAACCTCAATAAAACTGAAAAAAAAAAAAGAAGATGGCTTAACTTTGCTTTCTTTTAAATATCAAAATATTTCTTTGAAAACAATTTACAGGAGGGGCCCCTGGGTAGCTCAGTCGGGTAAGCGTCTGACTTCGACTCAGGTCATGATCTCACACTTCGTGAGTTTGAGCCCCGTGTCAGATGGGCTCTGCGCTGACAGCTCAGAGCGTGGAACCTGCTTCGGATTCTGTGCCTCCCTGTCTCTCTGTCCCTCCCCCACTCATGCTCCTGCGCTCTCTCTCTCTCTCAAAAATAAATAAAACATGAAAATAATTTACAAGATAATTAGCCATTTTAGAATACACTCTTTGTAGTATTTATTTTGAAAGAGTTACGTAGCAATTTTTCAGGTATTCTCTTGATTTTAGCACTGTGCTGTCCTATGTAATCATTTCTAAGACAAATTAGTCGCAATGTTGTAAAGTAAGTAGTTTAGATAAAGTAATTAAAATCTGAATGTGGTTGGTCCAAAGTGGGTAAGTTTAAGCAAAACTTTCACAAAACCTGTTTGTTCATACTAATCAGACGTGTCAGGTCATTTTTCACCTCTCTGTTGGTTGAATAAACATTGACTAAATGAGTTGGCGGGGCAGTACAAACTATTTTAATATTTTCGCTCATGGTCCTTTCAGCAATGTGGTTTGATGCCTGGGAAAACTATTAAAACATTAACCTAAAAATAGTAAAACTTTGACAAGATAGTCAAATATTTATTGGATAACTTTTTAAGAAGAAGATTCACAAATATTTCCTCCTTTTAGAATTATGAAGAATTACCTTCCCCTTTGATTAAACAGTTTTTCTCATCATTTTATCTGAAGGTTTCTGAGAGCTTTAAAAACTTTTATTATGTGGTACCACTTGAAGTGTGATTTACACTCCTCGTCATTATTTAATCTTTGAAATGATACTTTATCATTGCTTAAATCAGTGTGGGTACATTGAACAACATTTGAGAGCCACTCTATAGGACTAAATCATTAGCCTGTAATTTTACAGTAGATGAAGTACTGTTTTTATTACTTTGAAAAAATATAATGACCTTGCAATTGAATCTTATATTTAACATTTTAATCTCAGCTTTATCACCATTAGATATAACTATTTGCACTGACCATATAAGAAGCTAGAAAACCACTGTGTCACAGTTTAATCTAATTCAATTTAAATCTCACAACGATAGCCATGATTAGCAATTTACCGAATAAAAGGCCCGAGTTAAGTTACACTCAAAATGGTGTTGATTTGGGAGTAATTAGCCTTTAAATTTAAAACATTATTTTAGGAATGCTGAAGCTGTTTCAAGAGTTTATTATATGGTACCTAATATTTTTCAAGGGTTGGATCATTTACAAAGTCTAAGCTTTTTACCAAACACAGCCAGCTCTATTGTTGTACCTACTCTTCAAGTCTTTACAAATAGTTCTTATATGACTTGGCCTGCCTCAGAATATAGGGTCACAGCCTTCATCAGTTGCAATATAAAGACTAGTCCCCACCAGAGATTTTGAGTGTTATATTAAAAAAAATCTCAAGGTGTAAATTCCTTGCCTCCCAGTGGCCAAAACACCCATCTTGTTTCTAATGAATAAAGTGACAGATATGTTAGAAGCAGGGAAGGATGAATCCTGATGGTTAGTGACATTTCAACAATAGAGGAATTTGTATTCGAAAAATAGACAATGAAGGCTTGTAGCCCCAAATTGTTTGCTCCATGAAAAATGTGCCTGTTAGCAAAGTCACATAACTAGGAATTTTAGATAAAGTTCATATGTGCATTATTTAAAACACAGTGCTTTTCATAAAATTTAAGTTAAAAACAAAGAAAGAACTATTCACATTTAGGGTTTATATTGCGACTAAAAACTGAAGTAACTCCAGGATCTTAGGATACAAACATAATACTAAGGATGAGCATTTATTGTCAGCAGGCACTATTATAATAGATTTGCATGGTTTATTTCATTTAATTTCTAAAGCAACCTGTTGAGGTAGACACTATTTGTATCCCCATTTTAAATATGAGAAAAACAAAGCAGAGAATAGTTAAATAATTTGTGCAAGGTTAAACAGTGACAAGGTTGGGATTCTTTTTAAGGCTTTTAGCACTACAGAGTTCAGATTATTAAATAATCTATTGTCTCTCTAAGTCGGAAATTTTAAACATTTTTTCTATTTTTTTTTTTCACCACCCAATTTAAGACAAAAAGTGAGAGTACTTGGTGGTCCAGTATACACCTCCCTACTTCCCTCCTTCCTTCCCTCTCTCTTTCTCTCTCTCTCTCTCTCACACACACACCCACACACCCACGCCTGAAAAAAATTCACGAAATACTAAGTTATCCTTCCCATATGTAGCCATACTCTAATAATTTTTATTCCATTGTATTTGTTTAAAAAATGTTTAAAGTCTTGTTTAATTTTGAGACAGAGAGAGAGAGACGGAGCTCGAGCAGGAGAGGGTCAGAGAGAGAGGGAGACACAGAACCTGAAGTAGGCTCCAGGCTCTGAGTTGTCAATACAGAACCAAATGTGAGGCTCGAACCCATGAACCATGAGATTATGACTTGAGCTGAAGTCAGACGCTTAACTGACTGAGCTACCCAGGCGCCCCAATTCTATTTTTTTTTTTTTTAATTAATAGCTAGCATGACATATAAATGGATTTCACAACCCCTTAAGGTCTTGGCCTGTAGCTTGAAAAGCACTTGTCCAGATGATTTGCCTAAACTTCTTAATCACAAGGTCAGGTCCTAAAATTTAGTTTTTTTTTTTAAATTTTTTTAACGTTTATTTATTTTTGAGACAGAGAGAGACAGAGCATGAACAGGGGAGGAGCAGAGAGAGAGGGAGACACAGAATCTGAAACAGGCTCCAGGCTCTGAGTTGTCAGCACAGAGCCCAACACGGGGCTCGAACTCACGGACTGTGAGATCATGACCTGAGCTAAAGTCGTACGCTTAACCAACCAAGCCACCCAGGTGCCCCTAAAATTTAGTTTTTTTGACTTGAAAACTCTTGCTCTTTTTTCTCTAGGTTTTATAACCATAGCAGTCCAAGAATTGTTTATTTTCTCTTTTTTCTCAATATTAGATATAAATCAGAATATTTATGGATGAAATGGGAATGTTACCCAAGGGGCAGTCTTTAATGGCAATGTATGAGTCCTGTACTCAGTGAAACAAACCATTTTCAGTAAAATCCAGTGTATTTTTTTTTCTTTACTGGAATGTAATGTAATATATAGACAGCGTTGAGGGAAACAAAATTGAAAAGCAAACACATACTAGATTCAGTACATGTTTTACTTTCTTAGGTTATTATTCTATAATTCTCACCTATGAAAACTTGAAAAAGGTAAAATTTTTAGAATTAGCAGATTCACTATGTTTTCCTTTTAATGACCACATACATCTTAATTTGTCTTTAGAAATGACCAGAGGGAAGTCTATTATACATTGAAAATAATTTAAATTAGACAAGCAGACTTTTGTGTGAGCAAATCTGAGTCATAAATTAGTTCCAGGTACGTGAGGAAGATGTACCAGTGCTCCTTTTATCACCATGGCTTTGAAGGCAGCATGTTGTCTTACTTACCACTGTTTGACTTTTTAAAATTTGGGGTTTTTTTTTTTAATCAATTGGTGTATGCTTGACATGCGAAAAAGCTGTAATACTTAATGTATACATCTTGATGCGTATACATGTGATGTGTATACGAATACAACCATGAAACTATCACCGTATACAGTTACACTACTATGAACTTAACATCACTTCTAAAAGTTTCCTCGCTTGGGGTGTATGGGTGGCTCAGTCAGTTAAGCGGCCGACTTTGGCTCAGGTCATGATCTCACGGTTTGTGAGTTTGAGCCCTGCGTCGGGCTCTGTGCTGGCAGCTCAGAGCCTGGAGTCTGCTTCAGATTCTGGGTCTCCCTGTATCTCTCTCTC
This sequence comes from Felis catus, assembly GCF_018350175.1. Classification (NCBI taxonomy): domain Eukaryota; kingdom Metazoa; phylum Chordata; class Mammalia; order Carnivora; family Felidae; genus Felis; species Felis catus. The sequence goes on along the minus strand of NC_058386.1, from coordinate 28,552,816 downwards.
TCTCTCTCTGCCCCTACCCTGCTGATTCGTGCTTGCTCACTTGCTTGCTCTCTGTCTCTCAAAAATGAATAAATGTTAAAAAATATTTTTAAAATATTTAGATATTTTAAAAATATTTTTAAATATTTTTAAGTTTCCTTTCTTTTTTTTTTTTTGATAAGAACATTTAGCAAAAGACCTACCCTAATAACACATTTTTAAGTATACATTATTAACTATAGGTACTCTGCTGTCTAGTGGATCTCTAGGACTTAGTAATCTTGCATAAATGAAACTTTGTATACTTTGGCCAATCCTTCAGTGTTATTGCTGCTTAGATAACAGATACTTGGATAAACTAGGTTTCTATCAGATCAGAGATCTGTCTGAAATAGACATTACTGTTGAAAAAAGGTATTTACTAAATGGAATCATTCCAAAACCTGTGATTGTTTTCCCAAAATTATTAAGTATGCATTGTTCTTTAATGTAAATTAATATATTTAACGGAAAAAAAAATTTTGAATTTCAAAAGGATGACACAATAAAAACCATGTACTAGCACAGTAGTCTTGCAAAATTTACAAGAAGAAAAAAAATAGGAACATTCACACTAAGCAATTGCAAACTGTGAAATGGCGAATTAAAGCAGAGGATTAAGTTGTTTTTCTAGTTAATTTTGAGGGACAAATTCTCTGGTTTTGCAGAGATGGCTAAGTAATTGCATTGAGTATGGAGGATATTGTTGGTCAAAATTATCTTAATAAAGTTGTGACTTTCTCACATTCACTGAATTGAAGCAATAATGTGTGGTATATTTTAGTAAGAGAAAGGTATGGTTTGGGTTTTTAGACAGCAGTAAGATTGCATCCATTCATGGGCTTCTGTGTACATGTAATGGTACATGTGTGTCTAATGCATGTGATGAATAAATATACGTAATCTTTAAACTTTTGCTGTCTGATTTATTACCCACTAGACATGTTACAGCAATTTAAATTTAATTTTTTCTTAATTTTTTAAAGTTTATATTTATTTTTGTGAGAGAGAGGCAGAGTGCGAGTAGGGGAAGGGCAGGGAGGGAGGGAGACAAAGAATCCAAAGCAGGCTCCAGTCTCCAAGCTGTCAGCACAGACCCCGACATGGGGCTCTAACCCCGAGTTCATGACCTGAGCTGATGCTTAACCTGCTTAACCAACTGAGCCACCCGAGTCCCTCGGCCATTTAAATTGAAATTAGTGAAAACAGAAGGTGTAGTTCCTCCCGTACACTAACCACTTTGGAAGTGTGAGGTAGCCTTATGTTTCCAGTGGCCATCTTATTGGACAGTGCAGGTATAGAACATTTTCATCATCACAGAAAGTTCTAACGGACAGTATTGGCTAACTCCTTTTATCATTGCAAACTTCAGCCTGCCAAAAGTACCTGTATTTGTAATTATTTAGCATCTATTGATTTTGTTGTAAAATATCAACTTTCACCTCAAGAGTTTAAAGAAAATTAATATACTTTTGAATTTAATGGAGATCCTGGATTTTTTCTAAATTAAACCGTGGAATTTAGGGGTACGTGGGTGTCTCAGTCAGTCAAGCCTCTCACTCTTGATTTTGGCTCTGGTCATGATTTCACAGTTCATGAGTTCGAGCCCTACATGGGGCTCTGCACTGACAGCCTGGACCCTGCTTGGGACTCTCTGTCTCCCTCCCTCTCTCTCTCTTTCTTTCTCTGCCCCTCCCCCACTTTTCTCTGACTCTTCTCTCAAAATAAATAAACACTTTTTTTAATGTGGAATTTAAACTTAAATATGTGACAAAAATTGCTGTGTCATAGGAACAATTTACAAAGAAAAACCAAATGTTACCTAAGTTATAATTTTTTGAAGAGAGAAGAAAATAAGATGTATAGTACTTATACACCTTTAAAATTTTCTACTTATGATTATACGTGAAAAATGAATTTTAACACATCAAGGGTAATCTTATTGTGGTACTCAGTGTTCAAAATGGTCTTGATTTAGGGTTGCTGGGTAAGATACAGGAGGCCCTGTTCTCACCTCTTCTAGTGTGAAGCTTGGCTTCAGGATGTACATCCTGGGTCAGGATGTATATTCTTGTTGTCCTTCCGTTATCATTACTATTGTGGGTGTCAGGAACAGAGACAGAAGGTTTCTCCGTGTTAGCTCCAAACCTTGTATGAACACTTTTTAGACACTTTGAACCTGAGCTTGGCGCTGGCTGAATGCCTTTGCCCTAGCTCTGTGTAGCCCAGGTCTAGGTTATAGGGATATTCTAAGTGGTGCTGCACATAGATCGAAGCAGTCTGATTGCATCCCAGTTCGGGTGGTTGTAATTATGAATCATCTCATGTGAAGTGAATGGGGATTTATTCTCTAAAAATAATGATGCTTATAATTGATGGTGTATTATTATAGTATTTGAAAATGTTAAATCATTTAATTTCCCTTTTCTCATCATTTTGGAGTGACATTCTCAAGTGACAGCTAACTCCAATACTCTCTTGAAGGGAAAGGGATTTTGAGGAAACAATAGAGTCATTTTGAGATTTATCTGAAATAGGATTTTAGTGATGACGGATAAACTCCATCTGCACTCTCTTGATAAGGGTGTGTCTCTTAAGAATTTTGTAGTTATTTTTTCCATCATTATTTCAGTAGAAAGAGTTTTGTTTTTTTCAGAGCTGGTGTGCTACAGCTAGGCATAAGAAGACATTTAAAATCACCTAATGCTCGTGGCGCCTGGGTGGCTCAGTTGATTCAGCATCCGAGTCTTGATTTTGGCTCCAGTCATGATCCCCCTGTTTGTGAGATCAAGCCCCATGCCGGGCTTTCCAGTGACAGTGCAGAGCCTGCTAGGGATTCTCTCTCTCCCTCTCTCCCTGCTCCTCTCCTTCTCTGTCTTACATGTGCTCTTTCTCTCTCAAATAAACACTTAAAAAATATCACCTAATGTTTGATTGAAAGGAAATGAACTGCCTCAAAATTTCTTAAGTCTGTCCCATAGGCAAAGGAGAAATCCCCAAACAATTTAGTCAATGCTTGAAAACAAACTATAAGATCAGTACTTTTCATATGGCATTTTGATGATTCTATGTAGCATTGTGCTCATCAATCAAGGAGTTAGATTACTGTGCATAGTAACATTTCAGTTACCCAGTTAATATAAAAACAAATATATATTAGTTGATGATAGCTTTTCTTATTTTCGTACACTTATGAAACCTCTAGGCTATGAAATAGAATAGCTAAAAATTAGACAACTATTAATGATACGATTAATTAGATTCTTTCCCTACAGCTAAGAAAATGGAAGGAGAATTTGAATAGTACCAAAGTTATGCAAGTTGTCCAAGTAGCAAAATACAACTAATTAATACTAATAAACTAAAGTCTAATTAGACACTATTTACACAAGATACTTTTTATCTACAGGCAAAAATCAAAGCAGAAAAATATGGCCCCCAAGAACTAATACCAACAATTCACTGATAATAGAAATCATGATCATTTAAAATATAATTACATCATTTGAAAACATTGAGCTCTCATTGCAAAGACAGGCCATTTTCTCTGCAATTAACATATTCTGTAAAAATAATTTGTAAAAGAAAGTGATTTGTCTTCATTTTTTATGTGTCAAGGTCAAACGTTTATATTTAACGACAGGGATTACGTTTCTCTTCTTAATTTTGCAGCAATCATGACTTTTTCTGAAGTGCATACAGTTAGCACCATCATGATCAAAGCAGTTCTTTATTTCATGTTTACTTTGATGTTAATCACAGTGGTTCTTCAAGTTGCAACATGGGTTTGAGATAGAAATTCCACAAGGAAAGTGGCCGCTGATTCTCAGACCAAAACAGATTAGTGGTGTCAGGTGAGAGGTGTTTTATGGTGTTTTGTCACATTTCATTTTGATTTTTACCTTTTTCTCTGTTTGACATATGTTCTGAACTGGGGCGCTATAAAGTTTTTATTGCCATAAGTTTGAAATGACCACATTACTCATGAGCTAGAGAGTCACATGTGAGTTTTTAGCTTCTTTCAAAGGTGTAGAAATAAAACTTTATGGTACCTATCCTGGTATATGTTGTTTTCTGTGATGACACATTTGGCTCCACTTTATTTTTTTTTTCTTCCTCTTCATTATTTTCTTTTTGAATTATAGAAGAATTTGCGTTAAAGTTTTCTGAATACGTAGCATTTTGATTCAAGCGACATTTTATGGTATCCTGTGCATTCTTTTCATGCAGATTGTCTTTGACCTTCAACAACCATCTTTTTTTAAAATTTTTAGGTGATTAGTTTAAACGAGGTTCATTGTGAAATTTATTGCTGTTGGAACACTGATTTTATTGCAAAAACTAGTTTTTTGATTTCCAAGCAAACCAAAACTGTTGCTTAAGATGACATATGAAAGAGGAACATTTGCTGTCACTTACGGAAGTAATTAAAATTCTCAACACATACACAATCACACTTTTTGTAGTACATGCACTTCAGTAAAACATGAGCTTTCCTCTTAAATGTTAGGCAATCTAGCCTCTACAAGGACATCAATATCTCATGCTGAAAGTATCCAAACCATAAAAGGATTGTAGAATTAGCTTATCCCAGAGGGAAGCTACGAGTAATGTGGCTGACTTGCCAGCCTGGAATCTTGTGCTCAGAACAGATCTGATAGGGAAGAAAGCTTACTATTTTGTCGAATACAGTTGTTGTTGTTGTTGTTGTTGTTGTTGTTGTTCTCAGTTGAGGACTTAAATATGGTAAAGCAATTCCCCAGTCTTTGAAAAGGTCTCTAAACTGTCATCATATCACTAGACCTGGAACTGGCGCTTTTGAAGGTTTTATTTTTAGTGATTTCTGGAAGGCTGCTCATCTTAAAGTCAGAATCAACTGGGCATGTGTGACTCAGATTAAAGAAAGAATTCAGGTTGCTATCATGTTATGTTCAAGTCCTAATTAATACTGAGAAGTCCTAGGGTTTGTTTTTTTCTTTGTAGATTGGACTTTTTCTTACCACCACAATACATTTGAAATCTGCATCTCAATATGATTATACACACACATACGCACACAAGCATACCCATGAATAGTGTTTTACATGTGGAAGGACAGAAGATTAGTATTAAGTGACGGGAAATTTTTATTATGAGGAATAATAGATGTGATTTTTGAGGTGTTTTTTAAATCACTTATTTTTCTTGTGTGGCTGACACCTGCAGGAACTCTTTCCTAGACCCTCCTTCTTATAAGTTATGGCTTATGTTTTAAAGAATCCATTTAAGGGGTTCCTGGAAGGCTCCGTCAGCTAAGTTTCCCACTCTTGATTTCAGCTCAGGTCTTGATCTCACAGTTCATGAGATCAAGCCCAATGCAGGGCTCTGCCGGCTCGGCCCTGACAGTGGGGAGCCTGCTTGGGGTTCTCTCTCCCTGCCCCTCTCCCGCTCACCCGCAAGCACTGTCTCTCTCTCCCCCAAAATAAATAAATAAACCATAAAAAGAAAAGAAAAGAAAAGAAAGAATCCACTCTAAGTGTTGTGAAAGAAGCAAATGACTGCTTTATCCCGTAGAAGCAGGGAGGAGACTTTGTTCAACTGTCATTTACAAGAACAAATAGCAGAGTAGAATCAGTTTGATCATAGTGGCCTTTGTTTTATGCTAAATGGAAAGGAGGAAGAATTTTCTCTTTTACTTAGAACACGGCACTGAAATGATGGAGGAAGACCTTGTTGTGGGTTAATATGAAGCAAAATCAAGTAAATATGTATACTTTAGTGTGAGGAGGAATCACCAAAAATGTAACTCTCCAAAGTGTGCTGAATCTCCCTGTGTTTTGTCTGGCTGCTATGCTTGGTGTGCGGGCCATCTGGCTCCTGAATGCTGGTAATGTTTGCACACTCACACATCAGTCAGAACTGGTGCAGGGCCTATTAGGAAGCACCAGCCAGTTAGGTGACATGCCAGGACTGCAAAGCACTCAAGCGGGAATGCCAAGCGAGGACTTTCTACTCAGTCTGACGTTGACATGGGCATTGGAGGGACCTTTTGATTCATCTGGCTTTACCTTTGATGTCACGGTTCTGCTAGATTAGGCATGTGGATGTCAGGTCATATGAGGCCTCATTTATATCATTGGTTTTGCCTGTGTACTTGAAATGGAGCAAAACATAAAAAACAATTGTGAGCCTTAGGTCCCATGCCTTTTGGACATGGAAGGATGATTGACCTGAAGTTGATGTGCATTTCTGACTAATAGAACGACATCAGAAGCAGCTTTGCATATCGTGTTCCTAGATCTATATTCTGCTACTAGTTTCTTCCAGTAGTGCTAGACTTTGCAGAAACATCTGCCTAATAATCTTTACAGATAAAAGGAGGGGTTGCATTAAAGTGTTTTTCCATTTTCTGTGTCTTTTCAGGCAGGTCACTGAAACTGAAAGGGACAGTTGCCAAGAAATGTGAACGAACTTTTAGTTCACTGAAATAACATGGAAGACATTATTGTTTTAATTGGAAACCCAGTCGTCTAGAAGTTTGAACTAATGGCTAATAATACTCTCTTCTTTTTGAAATGTGATTCACTGATACTGATCACAGGGTTTCACTTGTTTCATTTCTGACAACAAAAATTAACTGAGCCCTGAGTAGAGCACATAGAAGATTGGTAGTTTTCTTTCTTTCTTTTTGAATACCTGATCTTCAAAGATGCTTTGATGCCATAAGGACTAAGATGAATGCCCCTATGTGTGAGTTGTTTTAAAATTTGAATTATCTGTAATTGTATATAATGTATATACTTGTAGTGTCTACAGGTTAATGTGGGTGCCTATTAGTATCATTAATCCTTACCTAGAGATCTCTTTAAAAGATGCTATGGTTGTTTTTCTTTGAAAATTATTTTCTACCCCCTAAATTTCTAAAGTCACCCCAAAGGAGGCAATACCCTTTTTTATATATAAGACCTATTTACATGAAACAAATTTCTTTTTTTTTTATTTTTTTTAATGTTTATTTATTTTTGAGACACAGAGACACAGACACAGAGTGCAAGCAGGGGTGGGCAGAGAGAGTGAGGGAGACTCAGGATTCGAAGCAGGCTCTAGGCTCTGAGCTGTCGGCGCAGAGCCCGACGCGGGGCTAGAAACCACAAACTGTGCCATCAGGACCTGAGCCGAGTCCGACACAACCGACTGAGCCACCCAGCCACCCCTCATGAAACAAATTTCTAAGTAATTGATCTGTGCTAAACAAGAATGTCTAATAAAGTTATTTCTGAACAAGCTTTAAAAAATAGTTTTGCCTTGGGGTCCTGTGGCTCAGTTGCTTAAGCGTTTGACTTCAGCTCAGGTCATGATCTCCCAGCTTATGGGCTCAAGTCCCACATCAGGCTCTCCACTCTGAAGGCAGAGCCCACTTAAGATCCTCTGTCTCCCTCTCTCTGCGCTCCTCCCCTGCTCGCGTGTTTTTACATGCTCTGTGTCAAAACTAAGTAAACATTTAAAAAAATTAAAAAAAAATAGTTTTGCTCTGTGTAACTTGGTGTAGTAATACAAATCAAATATCAAGGGTATAATAACAAGTTTAAAATGCAAAAAGAGGGGCGCCTGGGTGGTGCAGTCGGTTAAGCGTCCGACTTCAGCCAGGTCACGATCTCTCGGTCCGGGAGTTCGAGCCCCGCGTCAGGCTCTGGGCTGATGGCTCCGAGCCTGGAGCCTGTTTCCGATTCTGTGTCTCCCTCTCTCTCTGCCCCTCCCCCGTTCATGCTCTGTCTCCCTCTGTCCCAAAAATAAATAAACGTTGAAAAAAAAATTAAAATGCAAAAAGGAACTAATGTAACTGCTCACATTGGATGAGTGCTAAGTACTTGGTATTATGCTTAGTATATTTCCTCTGTGATTTTACTTTTTCCCTTTCAGTAACACTGTGATCTTCATTTTACAGATAGGGAAACTGAGGCATGGAGCAGGAAAGTCAGTTTACAAAAGGTCTAATATGTATTTCAGGATTTCTTCTTTCTTGTTTGCAAAAGGAAAGCTAGATGTTTATACTTCCGTATAACGTTCTTTCTCTGTTTCTAACAATGTCGGTAATGAAAAGCAAATAAATGATGCCTTTTGGGAAAAGGCACTTCTGTAGTCAGGACCACACATGAAGCATTTGATCTTTGTAGGTCAGAAGGAGTCAGTCAGAAGGAGCTCTTTTTCCTGCTTTGGCATCTGTGTCCTTGGCATGTCCCCCAGCTGTGGTGTTGGCAGATCCGGGACCACAACTGCTTCTGGTTTTTGCCCAGTAATTGGCTAGAGCTGCCCTCCCTGGGCTGGCCTATTATCTATTGTATTCACCGACTCAAGTCACAGGAGAGCAATAGGGATTGTGAATTTTCCCGACATTTTCCCAAAGACGTTAGAACTTCATTAAGGTTCTTCAGGAGTCAATTTGGGATTCTGTGTTTTTCTCTGGCTAATGGATCTGTGTGTCATGGTAAGTATGTAGGAATGAATGCCATCTTTTACGTCAATAAAATAAAACTGTCCCAAACTATTATTTGTAGCAATTAGTGCTTTTAAAGTATTTGCACTTTTAATAAAAATATGAGGTTAAGGGTCCATTATAAATAATGAAACACATCTGATGTCTTAAAACTGAGGAAACGCTGTTTTGTTTTAGGGGGAAAAAACACCATAAGGCTGTATATGTGAGTCACATTATGTAAAATGTGACTGAAATTATCCAAATGAAAATACCTGTATTTTGTACAGCTGTTCATGTGTGAGTACATGTAAAAGCATATACCTATATGTATTTCATATAGCCACATGTACATTGTAAGGAGATCTTCTTACATAGAGGTAGCGCTTGGGGTTTCTTTACCAATAGAGGATGGGAACAGCTAAAGCATGAAAATGAACTTCAGCACGCTTCCTTCATTCACTTATCACTAGTTTTCAGAATTAGTTGCCCTATGGGTACCTTTTTAATTATATTGCACGTCTCTCAATTAAATATTGGGAGGTTGAAAATTAAGTGACAATTCTAATGTTTTCCGTGGAAGACCTGAAGCTAGGCTATTAAAAAGCTAGTAAAGGGAAAGGGAAGGATATTTCTTTATCCACGGAGTTAATTATACAAGCAGTACTCCGCGTAAATGCTAGCAACGAGGGTGATACAAGCAGTACTTAAAAGGTTTCCGGTGAGAAGCAGCCTCGTTTGTTAAAGGAGATTTAAAGTGCTACCTCCTTTAGTGATACAAATTCTAATGAAAAATAATTTATGTCCTATGAGTGATAATAATAGTTAGTATTTATTGTAATGCTGCCCCTATGCCTGGCACTGAACTAAGGGCTTCACCTGTTTTATTTAACCCATAACCACCCTAAGAAGTAGGTTCTTTGATTACCTCAAACTTTATATATAGGGAGACAAAAGCATGGAGGTTAAATAACTTGCCCCCAGTCACACTACCTGTGTGCCTCTTGTGACACCTGTCACTACTTCTTATTTTGCTTATCCCGCCTCCCTGAAGAACACATGACCCATTTTTAGATGGGTGTTGTAATGAACCATTTGCACTATTATGGCTCAGAACCATCTTTTTTAATAAGTAGGAATTTTCTTCAGCTGGCAGGGAAGGCATACTTCTGTTTAAAATTGGAAAAAAGAAAAAGCTTTAGACAGAAAAGATGCCTTGAAGATCAGCTCATGTCCATGATGTCTGTTCATATAACCTAGCAAGTGGCTGATAAGGGCATATTGCATGTCGTGCAGAATGCTTATAAAATAAGAGAGCTCTAAGTTTAACTTGATCTGAGTAAACACCAAGTGGGATGATTCTCAATTATCCAGTGAATGAAATAAATAGAACCATCTCCTGAAATTCAGACGTAGAGGTCAAAATCAACATTGACTTTTTTTAATTGGCATTTTTATTGAGATAATTGTAGTGAGGCATGAATGATAAGAAATAACACACAGAGATCCTGTGTACAATTTACCTCGTTTCCCCCAGTGGTGACATTTTGCAAAACTGTAGCACCAAGTCACAACCAGGATATTGGCAGTGATATGATCCACCCATTCTGTTTAGGTTTCCTGAGGGCTCACTGGTATGTGTTTGCGTGTGTGAGGATATATGCACGTGTGTGTGAGTATATGTAGTTCTACGCAGTTTTACCAAATACATGGGTGTCTTGACGTGGGAGAGAAATTAGAGGCCCAGCAGCGATGGAGCTGCTTACTCTGGTTGTTGATTGTTGGCAGGTGTTGGGACTGGCTGCCCCTCAAATCCTAGATGGTGTCAGGCTTGCCTAATGTCCCTAATGTCAGGGACTCCTGCTGGATCCAGGGGAGGAATGAGCCCATCTGGGATGCATTGTAATGCTAGTTGGGGGTGGTGAAATACTGGGTCTGGGTCGCCTTCTATTTGGTGAGGAGATGTAAGTCACCCATATGCTGCTCTGGTGCCAGTGTCCCAGACCTCCATCATCTTCTTACCACCTTTCAGAGCTATTTTTGATTGCATCTTGCATTATTACCAGTGCTTATTATTGTCCTAGTAGGAAGTGGCAGGGAGAAATGGGTCTAAGCCATTCTTTTCGTGATAGGAGTACCCAAATTGACTTTTTCATGAGAGAAGTCTTTTCTTTAACTGTGCATGTTGTAAATATTCTCAGTAATTTTCCTACTCCTCTATGAATTTTTAATTTTAATATGTAGATACAGTAAAAATTATTCTATAATTTAACAAATACTTATTGAGTTCCTACCATGCCTTATTCACAGTGTTAGGCTGGTTGATCTGAATGTGCTTCTGTTCTTCCTGGAATCAGTAAGCAGAGGCCTCTGCTGATTTCCATTAGGTATTTTAATGGGGTGGGAGGAAACTCCTTTTGTATTCAAGCATCTGTAAAAAGTGACAATTTTCTTACCAGTTAGCTACTTTAATTATAAAATCAGTTGTTACTAATGGCAGTTGATGTTTAGTGGCTTAGTGCTAGGGTGATATGTATTCTATAAACAGGGGTGCCTGGGTGGCTCAGTCGGTTAGGCATCTGAGTGTTCATTTCAGCTCAGATCATGACCTTAAAGTTCTTTGCGTTTGAGCCCCACATCAGGCTCCGCGGACACTGCAGAGCCTGCTTGGGATTCTCTCTATCCCTCTCTGTCTGCCTGTCTCCTGCTCGTGCATGCACACATTCCTCCCCTTTCTCTCTCTCTCTCTCTCTCTCTCTCTCTCTCTCTCTCTATATATATATATATATATATATATATATATATATATATATATATATATATAAACTTTAAAAAGAAAAACAAAACATATAGACAGTTTAACTTACCTGGGAGAGAGAATAAAATTTCTACCTTACCATGATTACTTTTAATTAAAGAGTAATCAACAGAACAACCTGTTTTCATGGCATATAAAAAATATTTATCTTCTGTAACTGTTTTTTAACAACTTTGGTTCACTTACGGTAGGCTGAATTCAGTAAGATTTGTCATATTGGTACCTGAGAATGTCTTAAGAATTATGAAGTGATTCCTTTTCTGCATTTTTTATTTGTTTTGTTTTGTTCTGTTCTTTGCTTTTGGAGACATATATTGAAGAGATGATCTCTGTGTGCACCCTCCCCAAACACACATCTAAACATTTGCACCTCTTTCTCTCTCTCTCTCTCTCTCTCTCTCTCTCTCTCTCTCTTTGTCTCTCTGTCTCTGTCTCTCTCTGTATATATACACATGTATACATGTATATGTGGTATATATATGTGTATATATAATTTTCAACTAATATGTCATCAAGACATGAATTATATAGGTTACTCTAGCATTTATAGCTCTTAGAGAATTGTATGGAATTTTTAAGCATTATTTAATTATAATAATAAAACTAACCCATTGTATATGTTTTACTTACAAAATGTTTACACAAATGCCATGTAACGATAGCTGACATTGTGTACTACCCTTGCTGTAAATGCTGGGAGAATTAATATTGATAAGGTTGTTGTCAGTACAGGTGTCTAGTACAGTGGTCTTTGCTAGAAATTTAGTGTCAGAGAGAGGATATTTCAGAATGCCTAAACCTCATTTACAGACAAAGAGGCATACGAGTTAATATGGCTGTGACTGTGAACCATACAAAATTAAAATTTCCCCAAACACATTCAGATAATAATGCTAACCCTTTGGCTTGGGAATAGACTGATTGGACAATCGCCATTCAATTTTAATATGAGAATTAAAGGAACAGAGGCAAATAATATGGACAGGGCAAGAAAAATGACAGAAGTAGGAGCTTCTGTTGAGAAATGGTAGTGAGTTTCAATTAGCAAACTGTAGAGAATATTGACAATCGTAATAGTTTAACGTATATGGAATGAAATGTTTGGACCCTCTGCATCTTGCTTCAAATATCCACTTGTGGAGGGAACTACATTGCTGTAATACTACTGCCTTTTCTCCTTTCCTTTCCTGTATTAAGAAAGGAGTGAACTGGGGCGCCTGGGTGGCTCAGTCGGTTAAGCATCTGACTTCAGCTCAGGTCATGATCTCAAGGCTTGTGAGTTCTTGCCCTGCGTCAGGCTCTTTGCTGACGGCTCAGAGACTGGAGTCTGCTTCAGATTCTGTCTCTGTCTCTCTCTGCCCCTCCCTTGCTTTGTGCTCTGTTTCTCTCTCTCAAAAATAAAACAATGTTAAAAAAAAAAAAAAAAAAACAAGCAAACAAACAAACAAGAAAGGAGTGAACTACCTGAGGAGTTTTTGGAGTTTTGGAGGAGGAGTTGAGCATGTGTTCCTCAGCACCCTTTAGTAAGGGGCCCTGTCTCTCCATGATGTTAACTGTATAGGGATGGCTGATGCAGGAAAAGGCCCGCTGTTATTTTATGCTGCTACTGTATGTCACTAGGCAAATTAGCGTCAAGCACGCCTAACAAGAAGGCTTAAGCCATGCTCACTGATACCAGCTTTATTACTAATAAAAGAGATATTTTCATCTGTGTCTGTCTGACTCCTGTGTCTGACTTACTTGATTATAAGCCTGGGTGGGGAAAACAGATTCGTTATTAATCCTCTCAAACCCCATCTATAAGTAATATGAAGACACAAATCAGTTTTTAAGTAGGGAAATGAGGTGGAAAAAAATGATGATTGGAAAAAATGGTTTACTTACACCATAAAGGATGACTTTGGAGTGGGCTGGAGATGAGGATTAAGGAAATTAATTTGGAAGCTGCTTCTCCAATCCTGTTGGTAATGACTAAACTAGATGATAACTGGGGAATGGAAAAGTGAAGACGTGAAGGGAAAAGGCCATTTTACTTGAGTTCCACTGATACCCATTTGTGTGTAAACACTGCGTGGGTCTATCATATTGTACTTTATACGTCTACTCTTAACCCCCCACGCTCCATTTTCAATACGGCAAGTAGAATAAATGTTTTTACAACATTGATTGGACTGTTGCTTACAACTTTTCAACAGCTGTCCATTGCTATAAAGTAAATGTTTAAATACTTCACGTGACCTACACAGCCCTACCTTTTACCGCCCTTCCTTTTTTGATTTTTTGCCCCTCTCCATCCCTCTCTAAATTCCAGTGATAATGATCTTCTTCTAAGGCACTGGGCTATTCTCACACTCCTTTTCATCCTTCAGGTCAAAGCTCAATACTTCCTCTTCAGGGAGCTTTCTAAAGGACCTTAACTTCTGTATGAGCTCAACTTCTATAGGAGCTCATCTCTCCCATTGTACATCAGCTGAGCACCCAGTATGCCCAGGACAACTAAAGGACACCATTTGTGAGCGAAAGGGGTGAGACTTGTGGGAAGCTTCTAGTCACTCCCGGTGCTCATAGCATGTTTCCTCTCTTCTGTTTTCTGTACCGTCTGTATCTCATCTATATCTTTGGGTACTTCCAGAAATATCCTAGTCTTCTCCTTGTTCTCATTCTTGTTTTCCAGGCTGATTATAATTTTAATTTTTGAACACCTGAATACTTTGTCATTTCAATGGAATTTTGAAAAGGGGGGAAGAAGTGTAAGTGCCAGATTGGTTACCGTGAACAGCTACAACAACGTAAATACTTTTGGCTAGGTAATAAGACCAAAGTGTTTTATCCAGTATGCTTTGGTAACACCACTTGGTCACGTTAAACAAATGTGATTTCAGGAACATGGATAAATGAAGCTTTAGCTCGTCTCCAGGGTAACTGTAAGCCTAGAAATAAGTGGACAGTTCATGCATCCTCTGATTTGGGTTCACACGTAAAGCCCCCTCCACCAAGGGAAATGAGATGAGAAGATGTCTATCACCAATTGATAATAGAGATAAAAAAGTAAGCCCCCACTGTGGAAGTTGGATCTCACTTACTGGTAACTGTGGTTTTGTAAAAATTAAGATTAGTCCTTAAGAGTGTGTAAATTATAAAGGCTTCGTTTAGCTCAGCTATGTTTGCCCACTCTAAGATTTCTGCCTATGAGAAATCGTTTTCTAAACGTAGTCTACCATTCCTTCTTGTGTAAGACTTCTGTCCATGAGACTGCGCTTAATATACTGATTCTCTACACCGTAGTTAACCACTTCAGGGGTTGCGTATGGCAACAGTTGGAAATTTTCAAGCCATGGAAAGAAAAATGTCTCTTTAACTTTATTTTTAAAAATGCACAAAGGGTTTGCCATCTGGGGGAGACAACGTGAGTTTTTTATTCACTTGAAATTGCTTGAGATAAAGGCAGACAGATTTGGAAAATATTTTCTAAAAATCTGCCAAGGTATGGCATTTCTCATGGAGGAGGTTGCTAAACAAGGCTGCTGTAGAGCAAAGGGGGAGGAATTGGATCTCTTTCTGCCCCTTTAGCACAGAAAACCGGCACTGCAGGGCCTACACTGGCCCAAAAGTTCTTCAAAGATCATTGTGCTCCTGCAGCTTTTCTCTGTATAATAGACTCTTCCTGCCCTGTAGCAGCCTGGCTGGTCTGTGAACACCATGGGATTTGACCCTTTGAAGACTTTACTTTTAAAGGAGTTTGTCCTGTTTGTCCAGGTTTCACCCAGTAAAGGTCAGCTATAACTGGTAATAGTTTTGTCAACGTTTCCATACCTTGGGACTGAGTTCCTTATTTGCACGGTATTTTCTCTCTAGTTTTACCTCACATTTTGAGGATTAAAAAAAAAAAAAGGTTTTGTCTTTTTCTGATAATGCATTTTCCCTTTGTTGTTTTTTTTTTTATTTTTAACTTGCAAAAATACAAGTTTAAAAAAACTAGCTATTTGTCCATTATTGTGCTTAATTGAATAACTAATCAGCTGTAAGTAGCATAACTTGCCCTGTTTGGTATTTTCTTCCACCATTCTCTCCCCACACTGATATGTACGTACTTTTACATTGATTTTCTCCACTTGCCCTGGGTTGGAGTCAGTCTTGCATTTTGGTGTCTAATTGTGAAGAAAAGCCCTACAGTGTTCTGGCGCTACATATACATATGATCTATCTTCTTTGAAACCAATTTGGCCAAAATCCCAGAATAGAAACTTGACAGGATGGGAGCATTTAAGTACAAAATCCACCTTGCTGTCACTTGGGCCTACCATCTTACTCTGGATATGTACATGTCATCCGTTTTCCAAACTGTCTTTCTCTTTATATTATACAGGTTTCAAAACCATGAGTTTGAACAGCTCTTTTTGTAAAACATATTTTATGATACTCCCATTACTATCCACAAAGGAAACTTACCAGTAATATAACTCATCTACATACGATTTCAAAGTAATTGCCAAATAAAGAAGAAATTAAAGGGAGATAATTACAAAATTATATATATATATATATATATATATATATATATATATAAAATGATCATCAATAATTCATTATGCAGTATATATGCAAGCTATATAATGCTGTGGATAAATGTAGTGCCTATGCCTATAATCACTAGGAATAGACAACTATAAATGCTGACTAATTCAGGATCGTGGTATTAATGATTAAAATGCCGTGAACGGTGTTGCTAATGGTAATGGTATTTTCCTATGTGATTAACACCTTCTGGTAATGTTCTGAACTTTAAAAGTACAGTTTTCCCCTTTGGTTTATTTATATAATAGTTGGATTCTTGGAAAATTCAGTGTATATTTAAAATGTGGGGGGAAAATGTGAAAAAAAATACTTTGTGTACATTAAATGGAGCCAGGTTCTAAGTTCACATAAGTATAAGCAGGATGTCTCCCACTTTTCAAAAGCTATGCAGGCATGAAACAATTATTTGTTTTGCTGGGCTGTCCTGCTTGTCATCATACGTCTGGCATCCTGGGTCCACCTCTCCTCCCCATGTAAAAGTCAAAAATGTTTTCACATGTTTTCTAGGTGTACCCTAGAGGGTGGCAGTTCACCACTTGAGAAGAACTGCAGATGCAGATTGCATTTTTAAATGCAAGTAACAGAAGGTACAACAAGGCTCTTTAACCAAACAGTGAATTTTAATTTTTCAAATGATGAAGCCTGACAGGTGGCAGTCTGAGAAATTGCCCTTATGATGTCACTAGCACCCCAGGTTCCTTCTGTGTTTTTGCTCTTTCCCTCCCTCCTGTTCCTTTCTCATGCTTGTCAGTTCCTGTAAATGAATCCAGGGAAGGGTCATCCACTTGATGGACACCAAACCAATTAAAAAAAAATGACATTGAGCTGTTGCAATGAAGAAAGGTAGATTTATATATTGGGGTGGTGCCACCAAGGAGAACAGAGCCAATGTTCAAAAGTTCTGAACTCCCGGATGGCTTGCAGGTGAGGGTTGTTTTTTTTTAAGTTTATTTATTTATTTTGAGAGAGCGAGAGAGCATGAGCACAGGGAAGGGGCAGAGAGAGAGAGAGAGAGAGAGACAGAAAGAGAGAGAGAGAGAAAAAAATCCCAAGCAGGCTCCACACTGTCAGCACAGAGCCTGATGGAGGCTCGATCTCACCAAATGAGAGATCATGACCTGAACTGAAATCAAGAGTCGGATGCTAAACCAACTGAGTCACCCATGTGCCCCCCAAGTGAGGGTTTTTATGGGCAAAAATCAAGGAGAAGGAGCTCAGGAGGGTGGGTTCTTTTGATTGGTCAGGGACTGAGTAAATGTTAAGATTGATGCACTTGTCTGTCTGGTGTAGGTCCGTCTGGTTTCATTAGGATCGTGGTGGTCGGGTGGTCATTTGGTCATTCCCTTGCCTGGTATGGACCTGCAAAACATCTCAGCAACATGTGTCGGTGATGCTAACTCTGGTAGCAAAAGTAGAGACCATACACCTTGTGACTATGATGCTGTTCAAGCTATTTCATTTCTTGTTCCCTTGGGCTACATTTTCATTATCTTAAGCAAACCATCCTGGGCTTTTTCTAATATTGTTAACTGTGGCCTACATGCCTTTCTTCAGACTGACTTCTGTTGGCAGTTTCATTCCTGCTTACAAGGTGGTTGTGTCACTGCCTCCACCCTCACATCCACGTTCCAGGAAAGGAAGATGAAGAAGGAAGTACAGGAGAGGAAAAGTAATTTTTCTTCCTCCCTTCTAGGTTCTTGGCTGAGACCCCTTTCTGTGATAAAAGGCAAATTAACGGGACAAACACAGAAATGTAATAACATACATATCTCCTGTATACATGGGAGAGACCATGGGAAACTGAGTAACTCCCTGAAATGATCCAGCCACCACTTTAAATACCGTCTCCAGCTAAAGACAAGAAGGAAGAAGTTTGGGGGTGAGGGAGCTGTTATGGGAGGTTGCCAGGAAAAGCAAAGTGATCCAGGGTATGGTTATTTTGTATATTTAAGT